>NC_056727.1:1238442676-1238512676 GCF_019279795.1 Protopterus annectens | reverse complement strand
ATGGTGTAGGCATTAATGAATCCCATTTCAGGCATTGATATTTTGTTTATTTCAGTTTGGAAGACTGCATATAAATATATATGTACACACAAGTCTGTCATAATTTGTCGAATACATACATGCACACATCATTAAGGTATGTATCACAGAAAAATTGTAACCATGTTGTTTTGTTTTCAGCTCTCTGAAACCTGGGTCATGACTAAGAAGGGGTTTAGTGGACAGTCTTCAACCCTGTTAACAAACAACAAACAAACCATCAAATAAGAAATAAATAAGTAATAAATAAGCTAATAAATAAAACTTATCAAATTCCCCTTTGAGCACCACCATGGGTCTTGAAGGGGGGTAAGTCCTATCTTCCTTATGGGTACTACTTGCTGAGCCGAGTTTTCCTAAATGTTTTCCAGAGAGTTGTGTTCCAATGAAATGGGACTAGATTAATATCAGGCAATTTTATATACCTATACAGATATATATTCCAACTCACTGGAAAACTTTTAGGAAAACACAGCTCAGCAAGCTTCCATTCACAACATCAACCATAAAATGTCAACTTTGTAAATGTCCACATTCCACTATGCATCCACCAAGCAGCAATTTCAGCACATGCAAAACATAAGTTAAAAAAAGTAGAATAAAATATAATTTTTGCAGGGGACAAGACCCCCTGCACCCCCATACCCCCTGCTAATTAAACATACTAAGTCTGAGATAGCAAAATGTCAGGGAAAGGACATACTTCAAAGGAAAACAATGTGATGTTGAGACCATGCAGCCCAGAAACCACAATTAATCAAAAAAAGTTTCACATTGTATCAAAGGGTTGGGGCAGAAATAACACTGATACACATTTCCAAAAAATATTTCAGATCTTTATTCCTTAAAGTCAATTAAATGTTTTTATCTTCTTTTATTTTAGGGCTTCATCAGACCCAGCTTAACATAAAGACAACAACCGTATTTAAAAGTTAGTCACAAATCATGTGATAACATTTAGAGTTACAATTTAAAGTACCAAGATACTTGAAAAACTTTATAATAAAAATAATAATAATTTTTGTTGTAAACTTTGAAGAATGCATTGCCTATGTTACAGTAAAAAAAATGGGAAGCTGGTAGTATTACAATAAGGAATGGATGGTAAACTGACAACAGGTTCATAGCTACTAGGCATCTCATCCCAAGGAGGACACACTCAGGACTGCAGCACCCCTCTCCCCCAAGAAGTACAACACAGTATGAACAATCCATTTACATGCTGTGGGAGTAGATCCCACAGCCTTCTGAATCAAAAGGCATGTATGTTACTTGTTACGCTGTGGCTGTTTGCTAATCAAAACAGATGAACATTGAAAACAGACAGCATGAGTAGCAGAAAACCTCTCTTCCCTTGAAGCTCACAGTTCCTTGAAAATGCACTGAACCTTACAATTCCTTCCAAATTCACTGAAACTCAATTCCTTGCAAATGCACCAAAACCATTTTTTCTAGATTGGTAGTTGGGGTAGAGGATCCAGGATCTTGCCCCTGTAACCAAGGTACAGGGTTTGAGCCTGAGGAAATTTACTAGCCTACATAGCTCTCATCTGTCCAGATTTTTGCCTCACATTTTTGTCTGTTGCTCATAAAATTTGATTTTCTGGTAAATCACTGAGGATTATAGTTTCTAAGTAATGGCATACATTTGAGTTTCAGACTTCATATTGTTCAGAAAATGCATGCTAATACACATCATCTTATTCTAGCAACTTTCTAAGTTTACAAGAGCAATATTTAAAATCTGTCCCTAATTTTGAGCTTTTGCTCTCACATTATTTTAGGCTTTGTCCAGATTTGAGAGGTATGCTAACACACACACACACACACACACACACACACACACACACACACACACACACACACACACACACACACACACACACACACACGCACACAATGTCTTGTATTTAAATTCTGCTCTGTAAGGTGGAATGCCGAAAAACAGTATGCAGCAAGGGTGTGCGTCCATTAACACACACAGAGGTGCACAGGGTTCTTAAAGAATTTAAGAATGTCCTGAAAGGATCTCGCTCTGATTTTAGTTTAAAGCTTTTTGTGTTTAGGATGTGAAAAACTTTTAAAAGGTATGGCTGCACCCTGTTTACTATTTGCATCCAGGTGGACCACACCCTCGACCCCTGAATTTGTATGCCTCTAGTATGCACTAATGTAATTGCTGTTTACTGTTTTATTACTTCACTGTCACATGTCAGCTATCTATTGTACATGCTCCACAAAGGGAGTGCCACCACAGACCCTGGAAACTACTGCTCCATTAGCCTGACAAGCCTGGTCTGCAAGGCCATGAAATGTATCATCTTGGAGCTTATAAACAAAGACATAGGAAACCTCCAAACCCTGGACTCCACTCAGTTTATGTTTGTAAAAGGTAGATCATGTCTACTAAACCTGACTGACTTCTTTGAAGCAGTCACTAGAGCCATAGATGAGGGCAAGGTAATGCACACAGCCTATCTTGACCTCGCCAAGGCTTTTGATACCATCTCCCACTCTGGAATTATAGATAAACTCACTAAACTGGGCATAAATCCCTATGTCACAAGATGGGTGGCCAACTGGCTCACTGACAGAACCCACACAGTAAAAGTAGCCAACCCAAGTCTGACTTCAGACCAGTGATGAGTGGAGTACCACAGGGTTCAGTCCTGGGTCCTCTCCTGTTCGGCATTTACTTCTCTGAAGTGCAGGCCAACACAGAAGGTCTTTGGCTAACAAAGTTCACAGATGACTGCAAACTGGGAGCCATAACAGAATTAGCTAATGATGTAGACATTCTACAAAAGGGCCTCACAGAGACAGATGCTTGGTGTCAAAGTCATGGGCTCAAGCTTAATGCCAAAAAGTGCACTGTCATCCCCTTTGGGAAAAACTCTGTACCCATGAACTACCACATAGGTGGTAGCTCACTAAACACAGAGTGTGATAAGAGACCTGAGGACACAGGTGGACAGTAGTCTCTCCTTTGATAACTACATTGCCACAATAGTCAGGAAATCCTTCTATGTGGCACACCTCATCACAAAAGGGTTCTCCTCTAGAAAAAAGGAGGTCATTGTTCCTCTCTACTCATCCCTCATCAGACATATTATAGAGTACAATGCCCCATTTGGCATGTATCTCACAAGCTACCTACAACAATTGGAAAGGCCACAGAAATACCTCACTAAGAGGATTACTGGCCTCAAACAGATGCCGTACACAGACTGTCTCAAAAAACTCCAGCTCTACTCCATCACATATCGTCTACTCAGAGGCGATCTCTGCCTAACATACAAAGCCATGTCAAACCCAGTGCTGTTGGACATGCTACACTTAAAGAAATCCCAATCTCTCTGAACCACATGCTCCAGGGACCTAAACCTTGTCACCACAATAAACAGAACATGCTGGAGGGATAAATTCCTGTCCCAGGGACTTCCCATATTGTCACCACAATAAACAGAACATGCTGGAGGGATAGACTCCTGTCCCAGAGACTTCCCATAATCTGGAACAAACTACCCATTCATGTCAAGCAAAGCTCCTCATTGGCCCTCTTTAATAAAAATCTTGACGACTGGATGAGAAATAGAAAATTCACCCTGGGGATCACTTCTGCAGCACTGCTTGACAGGGTCACAGGAAAATATTTTTCTTGGGTGGCAAAAGCCACAGAACCTTTTTTGCTAGGCTTATATAGGCTCCAGGGCCGATATCCTAGTACCTACCTATGAACCTATGAATGCAGTCTTCATCTAATGCCTTAATGGTAGTATTGTTGTTTTTTTTTTTTTTTTTTGCATTCCTAACTGCATTTCTTACTTGCTCTTGCCTTTGCCATTGTAGCCAGGGTTGTAGCCGAAAAGACCAGTTCATTCATCCAGTTAATGAATGAATGAATGAATAAATAAATAAATAAACACACATATGTATGCATGTGCATGTGTGTTTGTGTACGTGTATGCGGTTGGTCTATATTTCATTGAATGGTGAGTCCTAAATGAAAACTGCATTTTTTTACTGACACAGGTGCCCACTTAATACAGACTAAATAAATAATACAAAATACAACTATAATGAAGTTGCCATTGTAGGAAAATATGCATTTTAATTATGTCATTGGCTTGTGTCCAGACTTCACACATGGCCATCTTAAAATGTTTCTGCATGCTTCTTGGAATATTTTCTGTAGGTCAGGTCACCTAAGGTTAAAGTATTCAACTTTTTACAATAAAGACATTCATTTGTATTGCCTGTGTACAGCAGCAGGGTGCTATTGTCCTTTCTGCAGACTTCCTATTGCTTTTAGGTCAGTAATGTCATCAGGTGTCAGCATTTTATAACCTGACACAACAGGCTGAGATAACAGACTGAAGATGAGGTTTCAACAGGAAAGCTGTGCTCTGCCAAATCTGTCTGAATGTTGCAGAAAGTCACCGTGTAACTGCTTCTCCCATGCCCCTGTGCCATCCTTTCCTTGCTCTGTCCCAGAAACTCTGAATCCAGGTGATGACATGCTGCATGGCTTCATCATACAATACATTTCAGAACCTTACTACCTTCCCTCTGAATTAGCATTGACTCAAGTTCATATATAAAGCACACTTTTCTGTTGCCTCCTGTGTCTCCTACTCCAAGTTCTGTCCTTCACCACTGCCATTTGCCACTAACTGTGTTTTGACAACTTTATATGTCCTCTTTTCTTTTTATTCTATAAATGTACATAGCATTTTAAGTTGCTGCTCATGTTCCGGCTCAGCCGTGCTCCTCAGCATTTAACACGCATGCTTTCTTCCAGCCTAACTCTTACCTAATGCATGATCCAATTTACTCCACGGCTTCAGAAAAAAATACTGATTTTAAATGATGGTAGCAAAAGCACTTCGTGTAACTAATGATCTTCTAGCAAGGAGAATGATCTACTAAAACATAAAATCCTCCCCCAACATCCAGAACTGAAGTATTGATTGATTTGCTAGAAATAGCCAGCTCAAGTTAGACTCTGAAGCAACCATTTAGGAAGAAACAGCTTATCTAATGTGCTGCAAAATAACACCAAAACAGGTGACAGTTCTCAAGCTAAACCAGTGTAAATTAGCCTCTGAGTAAGCAGGTTGTAGCAGATGACAAAGCGAAGGATTCATTCTCACACTATACCTTCTGATCCATGTTAAGTTGGAAAACTAATAACACTTAATAAAGCAAAAATGCATACCAAGGATGCCTGAAAGACCCAATGTGGGGACTGCTATCTTAGTGGCAGTAATAAAGTAGCATGGTCCGTCCAAGTTGGAAAACACACAGGTAGGCTTAAAGTGGGAATTAGCTGTTCTAGTTAGTTATTTGAATTGTTTCCAATACCTTTTCAGTTCTGGCAATCTAAAGTGCTTTTTTACATTAAGAAGGCTGAGATTTCAATTCTAGTGGGAGTAGAAAGGTATCCTGGTCTGTCTGAGTTGGGAAACACTCAAGGTGGCTTAAAGTGACAATTGTAACTAGATGGTTTCTCTTTTGGCTAACCAAAGTATAGTAAAGTAACCTGGTCAGTCTGAGTTGGGAAACACACAAGAAGTCTTAAAGTGAGATTGTTTCAGCAGCCTCAGGGCTTTTTAGAAACTTAGCTGGGTATTAATATGCACTTCAGAGCTACTTTTGCAGCATGTTTACATTAAGAAATTCCAGGATCAGTGATCTTATGGCAGAATATATTTATCTGGTCCCTCTGAACTGGAAGGCAATCCAGGGAGCTTAAAATGTAGTTGTCTATTGACCAGAGGGGACAAGTTAGTTATCAGGCTTTTTCTGTCTGCTATAAAGTAGGCAGTTTGTCGTGGAGCTGTTCAGCAGCTCAGTAGTGATTAGCAATACCCTGTATAATAACAATCTATAAAGCTAATACTTAGGACTTTAACCAGTAACACCAAAAAGCATTACATGGAGCTAAGCTTAGGGCAGCTAGTTAGAATGACAAACAGCACTAAAATTACAGCACTGTCTAATAGCCACCTTTCACCCTAGACACCACTCAGGTGATCTCTGTAAAACAAAGACCTTGTCCAACCCTAATACAGGCCCTGACAACATGGATTTGCAATTTTCTAATGTTTCTGTGGCCAGCTTGGTAGATATGGGCATCCTGAGACAATGTAGCAATTGTCTCGTGTACGCAGGAAACCTTTTAATCCTTAAAAAAAATAACAAAGTATGCAAGAGATGTACATACATAACTTCTCTGGAGGCAAAAATCTGGCTTACAAACAAGGTTGTCAGGGACAGACACATGACATTCTTCACACATACCTCTTGCCACACACATAGACTTTCTTATGCAGAGGCACTTAAAAGAAACCTCTTCAAACCTCAAAGGCCTCCTTAGCTATCAAACTGCAACAACTACCCTCAGCAGTCTCTAAAGCAATGCCTAATACCGCACTTAAGCCTTCACCCAATGATCCCCCAAGAACAAAGCCCATAGGACAAGCAAACACTTTACCTAATGCTCTTATCACAGAGGATTCTATTGTATAACAAACAATCCTCTCACCAGGTTGAACAATCAAAGATAACGGTTAGCTGCCTATCTGGAGCCAAGGTCAACAATATCATGCACAAACTCAAGTCACTGCACCACAGCTACGGATATGATTCTAACATAGTCCATGTGGGTATAAATGACCTGAAGCATAGTTCACTGAACTATATGAAAAGAGACATTATGGATCTTTCTGAATTTGTGTCACATACAGGTACATGCCTTGCAGTGAGCAGCATTCTACCTTCACAAGGATGATGGCACAGTATGAACAGAAAATGATTGATTTTAATAATTGCTTTAGTTTCTGGTGTCACTCCAGGGGAATCAAATATCCATCAGCATGCAGGACATAGTTAACAGACCACTTTACTTTGCCTAGGATGGTCTGCACCTGTTCCTCCTGGGCTTTTGCATATTGGCTAAAACTTTATCCATCCCATTAGAGCCTTTTCAGGTGATGACAAAACTACAAACATGGCAAAAAAAAAAAAAAAAAAAAAAACAAGGCAACCTTAAGGTGTTACTGCTCAATGCTAGGAACCTGAAAAGAAACTCCATATCCTACAAGCTCTCCTCAATCTGGAGAGTGTAAACATGTGTGCTGTTCCCAAGACTTGGTTTAAAGCTGCAGAAAGTACTCCAGCAGGGGAAGTTACAGTGCTTTCCACAAATTTAGTCCAACAGCACTACAGACAGGGGTTAAAGGTGAAGATGTCTTGATCTACGTTAGCAACAAATTAAACTTTAAGTTGGTTAAACAGGATGATGCCCTGGAGTTCATCCACATGCATGTCTTCATAGACAAAATTCCCTACCATATAACCGCCACCTACAAGTTTCCCTCTATGACCCACAAAGCTCACAACTCTTATATAGACCTACTAGAGGTGCTCACCATCCAACCAAATACCCTATTCATGGGAGGCTTAAACTATCCCTCTATAGGCTGGGAAACATACACTGCCTCTAACTCATAGGCACAGCATTTTCTGGACTTTATCAACACAAGCACCCTGGACCAGATAGTGCTCTCTCCAACCAGAGGGTCAAACATATCGGAGCTGATACTCACCAGCATGGGTGAGTGTTGCAACAGTCCCCCCTCCCCCCCGTGTAACAGTCTCATTGGTTAAGTTGGACCCCAAATCCATCTCCCTTGAAATAAAAATCAGTCCAGAAAACCCAACTAAACCCATAGTAGTTAGGAACTATGCTAAAGCAAACTTCATCCTATTAAGTAACAGCTTGTTAAAATTCTCAGCTACCCCAAATCCCAAGAATCCAGCTACATAGCTACCAATGGAGAATTATTTACAGAAACCCTGTACAAACATGTAAATGGCTGCATTGAGACTGCTGTATCTACCAGACGTAAGCCCAGATCTAACACCAAAAACAATCTACACTGGTAGAATCCTTACCAACCAACAAATCCAGCTATAAGATCAGGATAACCTGCCAGGCTAAGGAGAATCACAAGGCCTTCTTCAGCTATGTCAGGAACCTTAAAGGTAATATTCAGCAGTCTGTGGAACTGGTGGCAAATGGCACAACCTTCACTGACCAGGGTGACATAGCATATCTATGGGCTGATAAATTTACCTCTAATTTCACCCCCACTACCCCCTGTGAAATCCACTTTAGTGTATCCTCCCCAACTATCAACAGGGATCAGGTCCCACAGGCACTCACTAAGGCCAAAAACACTGCTTTAGTGGGTCCTGACAATATCTCTGATTGCCTGCTAAATAGCCTAAAACATGACTTAGCAAGACCACTTGAGGAACTCTTCATCTACAGCCTCAAAACAGGTTACATACCAGATGAATGGTGGGCCATAATGCTCATCTCTCTTTGTAAAGGTGGACCATCAACTGACTCTGGGAACTACAAACTCATCACTCTGACAAGTCTAAATATGTAAAGCCATGGAATGAATTATCATGTAAATTATCAACAAGGACAGTTGGCAACCTACAGACATTGGACCCATCCCATTTTGGCTCCTTGAGAGGGTGGCCATGGCTATGGATGAGGGGAATATAGTGCATAGCACCTACCTTGAACTGGCCAAGGTATTCCATACAATACCCCACTCAGCTATTGACACAATCTCAGAACTAGACATAAAATCCAACATAACTCACTGGATTGCCGTCTGGCTCACAGAAAGGACCCAAGAAGTCAGGATAGGTGAGGCCACCTCCACCAAGAGCCTGGTCACAAGTGGAGTACCCCAGAGCACCATGTTGGGCCCACTCCTGTTTGGCATCTATTTCTCGGAAGTCAAGGCAAATGTCAAAGGTTTTTGGCTCACCAAGATCACAGATGACTGTAAATTGGGAGGTATCATAGATTCCCCCCATAACACCAACATCTTACAAGCAGGATTAATACAAACAAATAACTGCTACAAAAGCCGCATCATCCACCCAACCTAATTACTTCATCAATAAAACACCCCTAGGAGTTAACCCAGTAATTAAGGATCTGGGAACATATGTAGACAGTAATCTGGCATTTGACCAACATACAGCCAAGATAGTAAGAAAGTCATTCAATGTCATCCAACTAATAAGCAAAGGTATGACATCCAGGTCCAAGGAAGTAATAGCCCCACACTACTCAGGCCTTATCAGACCCTTTGTTCAGTACAGCGCCTCCTTTTTCATGGACCTACCTAGGCACTTGCAACAGTTGGACATCCTCCATCCTCAAAGGTTTTTCACCATGATGAATACCCTTTCCTACACATATTGCCTTAAGGCAGTGTTTCCCAAACTTTTCTGATCATAGCCCACTTGGACAAAGCACATAACTCGGTGGCCCACTAGCCCCTTTCATAAGTCACATGATTCAAAGATAGGTCATATTTTGAGTACTGGTACATGTAAAATCTCAATCCTGACACACTAATTTAATGAATAATTTTCCCCAGTAACCCCTTCATTAATTTGTATTGTGTATGCACAAGCACTAAAATGACAAAATAAATTATTTTGTCCAGTGGTCACTTCAGCAGTCTGACCACATATGCATGAGCACTTCCCTGATACATGAATTAATTATTTCCCCAAGCAATATCTTCATTACTATGCTCAGGTATACACAAGCACCAAAATGAAACATTTGCCCATGCGACCCCTTCAATAACATATGTACAAGCACTAAAATTAAACATTCACCAAAGAAACCCCTTCAATAACATAAGTACAAGCACCAAAATGAAACATTCATCCAAGCAACCCTTCAGTAAAATGTTGAGGTATGCCCAAGCACCACATTGAAATGTTTGCCCAAACAACCCCTTCAATAACACAAATACACGCATGAAAATGAAGCATTAACCCAACAGCCCCTTCAATAACATAAGTACAAACACCAAAATGAAACATTTGCCCAAGCGACACATACCTAATAAGCATGTAGTCACAATGAAGTACTGGCTTCCAATAACAGACTTCCCACGTGTGGCACAGCACAGATGGTGTTTTAGGCAGGGTTTCTACTTCGGTTTCTGGCACGCTGCTAAATCTGTGCTGATTGGTTATCTCAGCTTGCAGTTGCAAGCTGAGATAAACCAATCAGCTTCAAGAAAGCAGGGACTCATGGCAGCAAAGAAAAAACAGACACTGAAGAGAACATACATATTTATTATTTAACTCTCAAGGCCCACCAGGAAATCCCCATGGCCCACACTTTGAGAAATGCTGCCTTAAGGTACTATCTCTGTACTCAGTCTCCTACAGGTTACTGAGAGGCGGCCTATGCCTAACATATAAGGCATCCTCAGACTTAGCTCCATACCTCTCAGCTGTCCAGATTTTTTGCAGAATGGCCAGATTTTTGCCTCATAATTTTAGTCTGCTTCTCATAAAATTTGTAGTTTTCTGGCAAATCACTGAGGACTGAAGTCATTAAATAATGACATACATTTGAGTTTCAGACCTCATATCATTAAGAAAAAGCATGCTAATACAAATCTTGTTGTTCTAGCAACTTTCTAAGTTTGCTAGAGCAATATTTAAAAAGTGTCCCTATTGTTGGGCCTTTGTCCCTCCATTATTTTAGGTTTTGTCCAGATTTCGTTTTCCAAGAGGTTAAGCTCTGCTGGATTTCTTGTACATCTGCAACGCAAACAGCACCAGAAACACTAGATTCAAGAACCTCAACTTTGACTGCAACATAAATAGAATCTACTGGAGGGACCAATATGCTACCTCTTTACTAACATACCCTACTGTATATGCATCCAAGGAGCTCTGAGACAAAACTGGGTTAGCCTAGTATAAACCTATGAACCTGTTTAAATATTAGCCAAGATCAGACTTTAGACTTCACCATCTTGGGAAAAAACATCAGGTATCATGTTAAGTAGAATAAGTACAACACAAAAGAGATGTGGCACAGAAACAGTGACAGGAAAATGCATTTTCACTTTGCACAATGTAGACTTGCAAGAGCAATGATAACAATCAAGAAGGAAAATAAAATAGAAAGGCACCGGATATACGGAACTTTTAACAGTGTCAGAATCATAGTAACCATTCAAGAAGGAAAATAAAATAGAAAGGCACCGGATATATGGAACTTTTAACAGTGTCGGAATCATAGTAACCATTTAGCATGTTATGTTTTTTCTTTTAGACTAACACATGAAAAAAACATAGTAGACACCATTAAGAATGGACTAACCCTTGGACAGAGGCTTTTAGTAGGATTGCTCTTTAACGTCTATAACTGTAAAGACTGTGCAGATGCAATCTTTAGGGTGTCATTTCTGTGTTCTAAGGACATTTTCAGTGGTGGTGCTAAGGGCTTTCATTCTAAATTTTAGCAAGGCTAATGTTGCCTTGAACTGGTTTACACTCCTCTGAGTGAACAGATTAATTTTCCGTCACTTTCAATGGCAATGCAGTATTCCCAGCTGGATTCCATTTACTTTGGGGCAGATATAATGAATGAAAGTGACTTTGGTATTGATAAAACAGTATGTCTAGAAATGCTAAAATGTAGCCCAAATTAAAAAAAATGGAAATTTCTGTTTTCTTTTTCCCAGATGTGAAATGCCATTGTTTCTTAGATGTTTAAATTATTATTAATGTGTTATAAACAATAGTCAAGTACCTACTAAAGTTAATTTTCCAGAGTTAGCAAATATACCAAAAGCAATCAAAATTCTCTTCTCTTCAACTAGTTTTCAGCATATAGTTAGCTTGGCAGCTTAACCTATGCAGAGCCCTAAGTGTAGTGTGTACCACAGCTTAACCTATGCAGAGCCCTAAGTCCAGTGTGTACCACAGCTTTACCTATGCAGAGCCCTAAGTGCAGTGCATACCACAGCTTAACCTATGCAGAGCCCAAACTGCAGTGTGTACCATAGCTTATCCTATGCAGAGCCCTAAGTGCAGTGTGGACCACTTCCAAATGGTAGTCCTGGAAGCTTAACCCATGCAGAGCCTAAAGTACTGCTTGCATCACTTAGCAGGCCTGAATGCTATGCTGAATGAAGACCCATTAGTAATCACAATGAACAAGATAAGCAGCTCACAGAATCTAGTACTGGAGTCAGGACTGGGATTCTCATATGTGTGTTGTGCCAACATGACAGCACCAAGCTGCCAGTCCTCCTGAGTAAAGGAACGCTGAATAATGAGGCAGTCCCTTCTCCCTGTTTATTTTAGTAATTTTCTGTTCTTTGCTTCATACCACACATGCACACACAGACACAAACACACACACACACACACACACACACACACACACACACACACACACACACACACACACACACACACACACACACACACACACGGGCACACATGCATGCACATATGGACATATGCAGACACGAATGGACAAACACACACACATGCACAAAGACACACACACACACATACACATGCAAACACACACTCATACAAACACACACACACACACACACACACACACACACACACACACACACACACACACACACACACGTACCATTGCCAATAATGGCTTCCATTTCTTTAATATTTTTAGGTTATATTGTGGCCATCAGTGACCACGTCACTGAATATTACAATGCTGTAGCCAAAACACCTACTAGTACTGTTCACTGAAATAAACAACAGCTGAAATAAACAGTGGCAAGCATGTCAGTTTTGGAGAATTTTCTTGATTTGCTTTCATGCAAGGGGGGCTATACCCCTTGAATAATATAACCACCCTGAGACAGAGTTTAGTCAGAATGGATCATGAAATATGTCTTCCACTAAGCTCTGTCAATGTCCTTGTTAATGATATTTTAACATTCCCCCAAACTGGAATATACAAGGTAATTCTCCATGAGCTGTTTTCCAAAATATAATTTTGAATATCAGCACACATCAAAATAAATGAGAACAAGTTGCATAAAGATAGTGAAATGAGATCCCAAGTGAATGAATGTAAAATTTTATCCAAAGCTGGGCAAATCATAAGTCTACATTTGCTTCAGTTTAACCTTGCTTACATTTGAAATAGACGTATAACATGCATCATTTGTGGGTCCACGCAACACACCAACCATGCGATTATTGTTTGCAAATTTTGTCATGATTATTTTGTAGATTTATAAATACAAAAAATTGATTTTGTATGGGGAAAAATCAGAACACCTATCATAATCTGAGCAGCGACTGTCACTTTGCTCCCCTACCCTACCCCCAATTCCAACATACCCCACTACAACTCCATTTATACTTCCGTATGCCCACCCACTTCATACCTACAACAAACTATATAGATTACAGCCACCCTGCTTGCCCTTCCCTCTTATGCATAGCCATATTAGATCACACCACCTTTCTTTTAGTCCTTTCCTCATCATCTACTTTTTCTCCTGCTACTACTATTACATTCACCCACCTCTATTTAATTTATTCTACTGATCACTTCTTATTAAAGTCTTCAAACCTACTTTCTCTACTATAACTACATTATGCTGCCCTCTCACTTACTGTCTCTACTTTGAATATCTATTCTTACCCATGCCACACCTTAACACCCTCCATTGTTACCAAACCTGACTGTCACCTCCAGAGCACTACATCATAATTCTAAATGCCCCCCTGTCTCTCTCTGCTACCACACCCACCCTATACTCTATCACATCTCATATATTTTTTTTAATTACAGATGCACCAAAGAAGAACCCACACTACACACAGATAATCTAAAGGTGAAAATTAAATAAAAAGAATATTTCACTACACACACCTCTCATCTAAGCTTGCTCTTAATGGTGATATGCATCCTAATCCTGGACCCTCACTACATACTTGTAACTCTTCCACCACAGCTACCCATAGTACTTCTCTTCCATTCAACACAGGAATGATCCACTTTTGATTAACTTGAATCTTAGAAGCATCTACAATAAACCACCATAGTTACAACCCTGTATAACCTCATACACTGTTGGCATACTAATAGGCAGACAAACCTGGATAAAACCAGTAACAACAGACTAGAAAATTCTACCCCCATGCTACAACATCATTAGAAATGACAGACATTTTAAGAAAGCTGGTGGCATGGCTATGATATACAAAAACCTCCTTGAAATCACTTCCTACCCCCCTCAACCACCACAATGTTCCCATTGCTGCAATAATTATCTCTGTCCTGCAAATCAACAAACACAAGAGGATATACATTATTGCCATCTGTATCTATCCTGGAAACAACATCTCATTACTAGAAGAAATCCTATATTGGATCTCTCATAATATAGAAAATGAAGCCATTATCGTGGGTGATTAATATAGACTACCTCCTTATCAACTCTAACTCTACCACACTCTCCACCAATCTCTTTGGTTTTACCCAAATTTTCACTACTGCTACTTGAATAGGCAAATGCATTAATAGGGAGTCTGTATTAGACTAGATCCTCACCACAACCCCTAACAAAAATTAACAGTACTGGCTGCCTATCTATCACCATTAGTGGCCATCTATCAACCTTTGCCATGAGACAATCTAATCATGCACATAAACACATAATCTATAATAATGTGCATACACCCCCTCCTTCAGTAATGATACCTTCATTAGCTACCTCAACAAATACAACTAAGATATTCTAAAATATTTAGCCCTAGATAGCCATAAGTTTTAACAACACATTCCTTAACATACTAAATGAACTAGCTGCCATCAGATCAAAATGAATCAAATCTGGCCTCTCCCCACAGCTCACAAGAGAAATCAGCAGCTCATGCTAAACAGAGATAAAGCTTGAACACATGGTCTTGACAAAACACCACAAAATGGCAACATTTTAGACAGCTTAGGAACCTTTCTAAACAAAAAATCAAACCAGACAAAACTAAATACTTTTTCAAGCTACAAGATATCCACCAAGAGAAATTTAAGATTTTCTGGAACACAGTCAAAAGTCTACTACACCCAGACCAATCTACGACTCCTTCACCAACTGCCGCCAATAACTCACTCCCTATAGCTATCCAATTCAATACAAATTTCATGCAGTCTGTCCTCTCCCTACTTAACAACAAACCACCCACCAGCTTCAGTATCCCAAACAGTACTAATCATCACCAAAATCCTGTCTCCTTCCAGCCAGTATCTATCTCTTCTATCAAACCCCCCCCCAAAATTAACACATTCCATACCAGCTGTCAACAACGCCCCACCAGAATATCTAACAATCACTGCAGATGTTACAGCACACACTGTATCTCTACTCATAAACTGGTCAGTTACAGAAAGATATGTCCTTGCCATCTAGAAAAAAGTCCACATCATACCTCTACATAAAGGGGGAACATTCACCAACCTCTCCAAATACTGACCTATAGCCATTCTACAATAACAATTTCCTCCCCAACACTCAACATAGATTCCTTCCTCACTGCAGCACCACTACTGCTCTGCTTGATTTTACAGAAATCATAAACTCTAATGTAACCGCAGGCAATTTAGTATCTTAGGCATATCAAACAGACTCTGGGCTGTAAAATGGAAAAGAGATCTCTTTCCCTTTCCGTCTGTCTGTCTGTCTCTGTTGGCATGCCTCAGGGATCTATTCTAGGCCCTTTACTATTCAACATATACTCTAATAATCTTTACAAAGCTACCAAAGAAGACTTCATAGTATAGTATGCAGATGATGCCATCCTCATATACTCTGCACCAAGTCTACCACTACTCCAAAAGAAAACCCAGGACTCATTTTCCTCTATTGTGGCCTGGCTAGATGACTACCAAATACTTTTGAATGCTAAAAAAATGATGCTGTTTATACCCAAATCGCTGTCAACACAGAAACAATCCTTCAACATCATATCAACAAATAATACCTCAAGTGAAACAGTTCCCAACACAAAGCTTATTGGTGTCTTAATTGATGATAACTTAAAATATGATCAACACATCACTGAAGCCATCAAGAAAACTCACCAAACTTTGGGCTTCCTCTACAGAAACAAATCCTTTCTCACTAACTACTCTAGGAATTCTTTAGCAACATCTTATCTTCTCCTTTCAATTCTATATGCAACACCCATCCTCATAACCTTCACTCCACCTTAAAAAAATAAAGTAGAGGTTTGCTACAATAAAATAGCTTAGTTTGCATCCAACTTATCAAACCATTCACACCACTGCCTAGCACTGAATCATCTACACTGGTTCAAACTAAATAATTACCTTATCCACTCCCAACTGCTTAGTGCCCACAAAATAATACAAAAATATGACACCTGCCCATCACAACAAAATATCTTCAAACATTTCTTCCTTCCAAGAAATCTCTTGTCACAGATCAAATTTCTCCTGACCAGGACCAAGATTCATAGGTTCATAGGTTCATACTAGGCTATCTGCCCTAGGGCATTTATAAGCCTAGCCAGAGTATGTATGGCTTTCGCCACCCATTTTAAATTTATTTTGCTATGCCCTTTTTCAAGGTTAGTATACTGTGCCTCTGTCTAACAGTGACACAGAAGTGATACCCGGGTAAACCTACGATCTCCCATCCACTCATCAAGATTCCTCTTGAAGAGAGTCAATGAGGGACTCTGCCTAACCTGGACTGGGATTTTATTCCAGAGTGAAGGGAGCCTCTGGGTTATGAATCTGTCCCTCCAGCATGTCCTATTTATTTCAGTGCTGAGGTTCAAGTCCCTCGAGCGCGTAGCTCGATGGGATTTGGATTTTCTGAGGTGCAGCATGTCCATTAATTCCGGGTTGGACATGGCTTTATACGTCAGGCACAGATCGCCTCTGACCAGGCGGTATGCCACTGAGTAGAGCTGGAGTTTCTTTAACCGGGCAGCATACGGCATCTATTTGAGCCCCTTGATCCTCTTGGTGGGGTACTTTTGGGGTCTTTCCAGTTGCTGCAGATGTCTGGTAAAGTATATCCCAAAAGGGGCATTGTACTCAATTATGGGCCTGATGAGGGATGAGTAAAGAGGCATGATGACCTCCCCTGATCTAGATGTGAATCCCTTCATGATTAGGTGGGCTATATAAAATGTTTTTCTAACCACTTTGGCCACATGGTTGTCAAATGAGAGATTGCTATCAGCTTGGGTCCCCAGGTCCCTGATTACTTCTTCTGTACTTAATGGATTACCACCTATGTGGTAATTTGTGGGCACTTTGTTTTTGCCAAAGGGGATGACTATACACTTTTTGGCATTTAGCTTGAGGCCATGGCTCTGGCACCAGTTGTCTGTTTATATGAGGCCCTTTTGGAGGATGCTTGTGTCGGCTGGAGAGTCTATTATGGCGCCCAGTTTGCAGTCATCTGCGAACTTGGTCAGCCACAGTCCTTCCATGTTGGCCTGTACCTCCGAGAAATATATACCGAACAAGAGAGATCCCAGGACTGAGCCTTGTGGGACACCACTTGTAACTGGTTTGGAGTCTGACATGGCTTCAGATATTCTAACCATGTGGGTTTTGTCCTTAAGCCAGTTTGCAACCCATCTAGTGACATAGGGGTTTATATTTAAGCTGGTGAGCTTATCTATAATGCCCGAGTGGGGTATTGTATCAAAGGCTTTTGCGAGGTCCAGGTAGGCTGTGTGGACCACCTTCCCCTTGTCAATGGCCTTGGTGACTGTTTCAAAGAAATCGACCAGGTTCAAGAGGCAGGATCTGCCCTTAACAAAGCCGAACTGGGTAGGATCCAGTGTCTGCAGGTCCCCAATATCTTTATTTATAAGGTCCATGATGATCCTTTCCATAGCTTTGCAGACCAAGCTAGTGAGACTTATGGGGCGATAGTTTCCAGGATCCGTTGAGGCACCACCTTTGTGGAGAGGGACCACTGTTGCTGTACGCCACTCTTTGGGTACATATCCTGTAGTAAGGCTGAGATTGAACAGTAGTTTTAGGTTTGGGTTTAGCTCTTCTTGGAGTTCATGTAGGATGCAGCCCGGGACACCGTCTGGTCCCATTGATGCTGTGTTTCTTGCTTTGGAGAGGGCAGCTCTTACCTGAGCATCTGAGATGTCAGGGGGGGGTAGCACTCTGCTGGGATAGATATTAGCCCTTTTGGTGGGGAAGGGGGGGAGATGTTTGCGCTGAACCTGTCAGCTAGGATGTTGGCAATGTCTGTGGGTTCAGTGTATTTTTTTCATTTTGGACTAATTCTGAGCATATCTGGGAATTCCCACCCATGTTCCTAACATAACTAAAGAAAGCCTTGTGATTATCCTTAGTGTCCTGTGCAATTTTTCTCTCGAAGCTGGCCTTAGATGATTTTATGAGTGCCCGTAGTTTTTTGCTAATACTGATCAGAGATGTCTTCCCTTTTTGGGATTTTGCTCTATCATGTAGTAGCTTCCTCCTTCTATTGTATAGTTTGTTTATGGCTGGGGTCCACCAGACAGGACATCTGCCTTTGGAGGATTGGGTCTTGGTTTTATTAGGGATTGCATGATCCATGCATTCCTGAAGGTGTTCATAGACTGCGTTTATAAAGGATTTTGCGGTCTGGGCCATATTATCCACAGGCCCGGGGGCTTTGAAGGATTCCACCTTGGTTTTGAGGAGTGTGAAATTTGCTTTAGAGAAGTTTTTCACTGTAGTTTTCTGGGCATGGGGTGGGGTCGGGATGTGAATATCCAGTGAGATTAGTTTATGGTCTGATCTTACCAGTGAGGGATGCACTTCTGGTCTGGAGCATAGAGTCCCCATGTTGGTGATTATCAGGTCCACTATGTTTTCCCCTCTTGTGGGAGTGGTAACAAGTTGTTCCATAGCATTTGAGTTTATAAATTCTAGGAACCTTTGGGCTAGGGTGTTGGAGCTAGAGTAATGCTCCCAGTCTATGGTTGGGTAGTTGAAGTCACCCAATATAATGGTGTTTGGAGAGACCTTCATATTTTCCAGTGTTCTCAGGAAGGCCGAGTGGGGATCCTGGGTTTGGGAGGGTGGTCTGTAGCAGGCTATAAACTGGAAGGCAGTTTTACCCACTGTTAGTTGCACATGGATAGTCTCTGATGCTTCGTGCTGTGCCACCAACCTGGAGGTGTGGGTATCTTTGACGAATATTGATACTCCCCCTCCTTTTGTGGTTCGGTCCAAGTTTTGGGGCCGAAAAACATGGTATGAGGTATAACCTGGTAGTGCTGGGGTGCTCTTGAGAGCCTTGAACCAGGTTTCTGTTACTGCACAGATATTGATGTTCTCCATGTTAAGGAGAGTTTCGAGTGCATGCATCTTGAGGTTTAGACTTCTGGCGTTGAGTAGCATTACTCTTAGTTTCTTATCCCTTGTGATACCTATGGAGGTGGGTTTGTCTTTTGAGCCTTGCCTAAAAAAGGCACTATGGGGGTAGCAAGAGCCTTTGCCAATATCCGAAAGCCCAGGGGTGACAGGTGCAAGCCGTCCCTAGCGAAGCATCGTGGCTTGTCGAGCATGTCATCCCAGGCTGACAGGCATTGGATCCCCTTTGAATGACACCAATACTTAAGCCAATTGTTGAAATTGATAATCTTGTCTTCATACAGTGGCATCATTCTTGGTGAGGGTAAGATGCTACTCAAGGTCAGGGTCATACCGGCCTGGGCTACATGCTCAGAGAGCTCCTCTATGTCTCTTTTGATGTAGTCCAGGGACGTACATCTCAGGTCATTCACACCAGCATGGACAATGACTGAGACATATTTGTACTTGCCTTGGAGTGACCTGAGTGCTTGTGTTATGTGGCGGATCCTAGCGCCCGACAGGCAGCTCACCATGACCTTCTCCTTGTTCAGCCTGGTGAGTGGGACGTCAGTGTGCCTGATGATAGAGTCACCTATTACAAGTGTATCAGGTGTGTTGTTTAGCCTTAAGGGCTGTGACTGTTCGGCACACTGGCTTTGTGAGCTATGTGTTGCACGTGTTTTGTTTTGGGGTAGCGGTTGCTTGGGTGTCTGCTTTGGAGGTCTCTGCTGCTTAGGCAGATTTTTATTTAGAGCCTCCAAGTATGTTTTTGTGTGTTTATGTGTTTGGTTTGCTGTCGTGGTAGGTCTATGTGAGACTGGAATTGTAGTGAGTGTGGTTTCCTTCTCCTCCTGACTGGTTACGCCAGTACTGAGTTGAGAGAGCTTAGCCTCCAGTTTGGCTATATGGTTGCATCTCTCACATGTGTTGTAATTTGTTGGGAGGAGGAGAGGGTTGTCTGTGTACATGAGGCAGTTGTAACATTGCCTCAAGATTCCCAGATTCACCAGCTGGACTGGAGAGGAGATTGACAACTGACCTTTGGACATGCTAGAATAGTATTGGGAATTTCTTTATAATTGAAAAAAATGGCCAATGGGGAGCAAGGTACTCCAGGGGGAGTTTGTGAGGGTGTAGTGCTTTTAATTTTTTAGTGCTGACTTATATAATTGCTTTAGTGAGCAAGTGCCAGGTAACTTAAATGCAAACATGACAAACAGTAACTTTCTTTCAAGTGAAACAAGGAAATAAGTACAGTAAGCAATGCATAACAGTGCAGGTAATTCACTTTACTCAACATATTTTGCTAAGTACTGGAACTCCATCCAACCCACCCTAAAAAAAAAAAATCAATATTACCAAATGTTTCAAACACAACATAAAACAACACCTAACTACCTCATGGCTATGCTCATACTCCCATCCTGACTAAACCCACTTGTTTTCTGTTTCTCTTTCACTGTCAATCTCTCTATGAATTACCCTGAGTCTTTCACCTTTCTTATCCCTGTCTCTTTCCCTTTCATCTCCACTACTGCTCCTCCAACTAACCTGTATCTGTAATCCTCTCCTACTAATGCCCCTTCCTTCCTTACCCGCCTTATCATCTTACATGTCTACTGTTACCGCAACTTCTCCACTATAAGAACATTTTCTATTTATGTTTTTCTTGATTATTTCTGCTTATACCATTCCCCCTATCTTGTCTGTTCCTGCTGGATATATATCCTACCTCATTAATGAGAATATACATGCACCAAACCCATGTGAATTATCATTACTCTTGTATCTCCAGCTATTATATATTAACATGTCTTTGACTTATGGAAAATAATATGTATATGACAAATGTCCTTACTATTTGTCCGAATACTATCTGCAAAGTAATGCTTAAAATTTTTAATTTTTATTATTGTTCATTGTAAATATGTATTTTATGTGGAGCTTTTCTCCCAGGACCTCTGCTGAAAATGGCACTTCAGCCAAGTCAGACTTTGCCAGTAACAAAAGGCAATAAATGTTGTTGTCTTTCAGCTTTTCCCGGTTAGGGGTCGCCACATCAGAACTCCGGTCCGCTAATGATTGGCAGTAGATTTTCACAAACGCCGAGGTGCAAGCTCGACGTTCAACCTTCGTTGCCCATTTATGCATGTCTTTCGAATGCCCACTCAACCGTGGGGAGGACATGCAGACTCCACACAGAAGGCACTCCCTGCACTCCAGCCGAGAATTGAACGGGAGAACCTCTTGCTGTGAGGCAACAACGCTACCGCTGCACCACAGCGGAAGTAAACAAAAGGCAATAAATAAATAAAATAAATAAAAGGTGAGATATTTACATGTTTATATCAAACACTGACTACAAATCATCTATTGGTGTTCATAGTCATCAAGTTAAAGTTCAGTGATGCAATTTAACAAATATAGCTCAAAGACAGCACGTTTCTGAATTTGTCACATCTGTTATTTCTTTCCTAACTAAGTAAAAGCAGTCAGCATCACACAGTAGATAAATGGAGGCTGAAGGAGCCCCCAACTACAGGATGAAGTTCAGTAACAGATCATAGCTTTAATGCTTTGTATTAAACTGACAGCTGTGATGCCCCACCTCTGGCCCAGTAATCAAAGAGCCTCAATCCTCACCACAACACCAGTGGGGGAAGTACATTGAAAGGATGGCAAGTACACACAGTAAAGTGCAATTTCCCTTAAGAGCACAGACACCACAGTCAGTCTTGGGCTGGCTTCTCACTCTTTCTCCAGATCCCCAATATGACTCCCCACTGTCACAGCTACAGAGTTGGTATCTCAGCTGACTGGGCAAACCAAGACCTCCAACACTCTCTCTGTCCAACCAGTGCTTTATGTCCCTACCCAAGTAGCTGACACACACACTCTTGGAGATTTATTTTTACACACACACACACACACACACACACACACACACACACGCACACACGCACACACGCACACACACACACACACACACACACACACACGCACACACACACACGCACACACACACACACACACACACACACACACACACACACACACACACACACACACACACACACACACACACACACACACACACACATGGGAAAGGTTGGCACAGGTTTACTAGCTATGCCCCCTTTTCCCCATTCTATACAGTAGTTATTGCTGCTACCAGTCACCTCTTTATCAGCTGCTTTAAGGCCCTTAACAAAGAGTGTCCAATTTTACTGTGTAATGTTACTGTTAATACAAATGGTAGTTTGACCAAGAGCAAGGCTATTAGGAGTGGCCTACACAGTGTCACCAAATAAATATTCAAGAAAATACTCAGTATATATATATATATATATATATATATATATATATATATATATATATATACAGTTAAATCAGAGTTCAAAATCACAGGAAATATTTAAAACACCATTGCAGGACAGTCTCAAATAAATAAAGAAAAAACATGTAAACTAAGCTTTCCTATAGTCCTGACTGTATCTAAGAGAATTACTGCACCCTAATAACTTACTTCAGAACAAGCAAGGCAGATGTGGTGAGTGGATCTTGATGTTATCAGGTCAAAGACAAAATACAGAGCACTGTCTCTCACAGAGAGTTCTTAAATTAATATCTCAAATATTACTGCTGGGATAGCTTGCAGAATGACATTATTTTTTGTCATCTGAATCTCTCCCAGGTGAAAAACTACAATTGATGCAGCTGGTAGCATTTAGCATCTACATGTGAAAATACATACACAAGGGCTTTTCCTCAAATCTTGGTACTTGCTGGAAGTCATAAAACAATCAAACACTTGCAAGACAATGCAAAAAGTTACCTAGTTTTAGACATTTTTCTCCTTTCTTCCATAAAGTAATTTAATTTCATCTATTTGTCTGTAGTTAACCTCTTGTGTTCCAGTTTCCACTGTTAAAATATATACATTCAAACAGTTACAATAGTGTATGTACATTTCTGTTCTATTCCAGTAGGGTACACTGTGGATACATCTTTAAGTTCAGTACTTTACAAACCCTTTTCAACACACATCTGTACTAGCAGTTTGATATACACCTGACATACGTGTAATACATTTGTAACACAATTATCTTATATGAATCATATTGATATTCAGAAATGACATATAATTATTGATAAAATTCTAGACAGTTGTGCTGGCAGTATCTCTCTTTGTCACACTGCTATATAAATCATGTTGATATTCATAAATTACATATAATTATTTACCAAATTCCAGATAGCTGGGCTAGCAATATCTCCTTTCATGACAATAGCTATCAGGGGAACTTTTATCCCTGTGATGTGGTGACCTTGGCATTTGTTATATTAATGAAGGGGATCAAGAGAACTTCATAACTACCCTTTTCAGTTTTACTTATTGTTCAGGAAAGTGGCATTTTAATTCACTGTGTTGGAGTTTATATCAATAAACAAGAATGTCACCTCAGTTGACTGCCATTTGTGGAAAGGAAAATTATTGTTTGTGCACATGCAGCTTATAGATCTTCAGGGTGTTATTTATATTGGTCACCTCCATGTGTTTGTGCTGGCAATCCATAAAGAGCAGAGCTATGTAGTTATGTAAATGGGTCAGCAGAGATCATTCACGCTGACTATGGAAATGTGGAGACATTTTGATAAACATCCCTCCCTAGGACAAAAGTATAATATACTTAAGGGATAAGCAATAAGGGTAAAGATATTCTGAGGATAAAATGCCTTAGACATTGGTCCATCAGTGTGACTCATAGAGATAAATGTAAGAGGGCCCCATTTGCATTCAAAATGCGTAAAAGACCCTGAACTTACATGACAGCATCATATTATCTGGGGATTACTTAAGTTAGGCAGAAAATTTATTAGAGACCACAAACCTTTTAATACAAGGAAAAAATACATGGTAGATTTACATGAAAATGTTCAGAGTAAGGTAAGTTTATTGACTTCACCTCAAGAAATGTCTGTCTCTTCATATGATGAGCATAAAACTATATGGCTTTAGTAGGTATTGTAAATCTGTCATTTGTAAATGGAAAATCATTATAGCAGCAATGGAAATGTGATGGCTGAGAAGATGATTTAATTTGATGTCATTAAGTGATTGTGCATACATGGTAAAGCTACTGAGGTGGCAAGGATGATTTCATAGCTGCTTTCTTAACTTTGCTGGACTCTGCATGTGGATATAATGGGGATATGTCGCATAACTTTTGTTTGTTAGGATGGCAGGTGTTGTTTGGCTCCATTAAAATCATTACAGCAACAGTCACTTACTGTATTCTGCATGTGTATATAATTATAGGGGTTGTGCCCCATATGTTTTTTTAGCAGAATGACAAGTTTCTGGATTGAAAAGTAGACATAATATGCGTTGCAATGCTTTTTACAATGAATGTACAAAAAATGAGGTTATTTGACTATGAATCACAAGAAAACTTCAGTAGCTTATGCCACTTTACACAATTTTTTATGTACATCTCATTATGGTTAAATTGCTTACACTAAATCACAAGCATCGTGCACAAGCATTGTGCATTAATATAAATGGCCTCTATGACTCGCTCCCTAGCTACATGCACAGTACCCATAACTCATTTGTGCAACAACTATGAATACCGGCTTCAGTGTATTCTGTCTACTAGATACTGAGGTTAAAGTGCTCTGTATGGCACCATGGCACCATCTATCCATTCTGGACTTCTACTAGTACAGTCCAATGCTCATGTGGGAATGAAGGAGACTTCTGAAAAACAGCTTGCATTATCTGAACTGGATTGAGGATTGTTTTGGACTTGTGTGACAGTTATGCATTGTCCACAAAAAGCATTATTTTCAAACATTAGTATGATCATAAAGTCCATTTTGTATCACAGTACTTTGGGTCAGAGGTCAATGATTTCTGTAGTTGTGCCATCATACCTGAGTCACACACTTGAGTCATACAGGTTGAGACAGATGCTGACCTGTCAAATGATCACCATTTAGTGATGAGTTGTACAACATGGCTGGGACAGGGTATAGACAGACCTGGGAAATCCAAACATAACAGGTATGTCGTGAAAATGACTAACCAGTGGTTCTCTGTGGGATGAGTTCAGTCCCCCCCCCCTCAGAAGAGCTTCTTTGATATACTTGGGAGTTCTGGGATGCAGAGTCTGAATGGACACTATCTGAGACCTCAATAAATGTAGCAGCATTATGGAGCTGTGACCAAACAATGAACTTTGCTTGTCATGGAAGTAGACAGGAATTGCTATATTTTCTTAAGCATCTGCTCAAGTCTGTTTCAGAAAAATGAAGATACAATACAACATTTTATAGAGGAGAAAGCCCCCCCTGCACCCCAAAATTGTGATTGTTCTGCTCCTATACCCCAAATCCCTATATATACTACCCCTGAGGTCATACTAACTCAGAGAAAACATATTTAAATACATAAATATTGGATCAGGAGTATGTATTAAACTCCATTTCAACTCAAATACAGAAATGAGAATGTGTGAGTGATCGACTTGAATGTGATCATCTCTACTAGAACCTAACAACTCTAAGTAACTCTAATGAGAACTACTGGTGAGAGAAGCTGTCAGGTTAAAAAACTGGTCTCCCAGCCAATGCTGTGGGGGTCCCCAAACTTTTAATAATAGATACTGACATCCAGGAATGTAGCAGCAATATAGTCACAGAAGTGAAGATCTGGGTATAGAAATTTAGGAATATTTTATAACTACCTTACAAATAAACAACAAGCAAAAAATGGGACCAGTACTTCTCACCTTATCTGCCGATATCAACAGCAGTTCCCCAGGGCTCTATACTTGAGCCTCTCCTTTTTAGCATATTTGTTAAAGACTTCCACTCTTCCCTGTCCCAACCCTCACTTATTCAAAATGTAGATGATTCCACCATCATCTGCCCTGCCAACTCCACCAGTGAACTTCAAAAACTAACTCAAATCACCTTCTCATCCACAGAAACATGGATGAACAACAATCACCTAGCCTTAAATGCTAACAAAACAAACTCCTTCTATTCACCCCTAAAAGATCCACACCCATAAACAGGTCAGAATTTACTATTCAGTCTCAGAACAGCACTGTTATCAAAGTAGTGCCCCACACTAAACTATCAATAAAAATATTTCCTTTGACCTTCATATCATAAACAACATCAGAAAGATCCACTAAAAGTTAGGTCTGCTTTACAGACACATAACTTACCTCAGCCACTCAGCAAAAACAAAACCATTTGCATCCTCCTTTCTTTTACCATCTTTACTATATCGTGCCCCCCTGCTCACAGGCATTCAACTCTCTCTAAAAAACAAACTCGAATCTTATAACAATAAAATAGCAAAGTTTGCTACAATGCTACACATACTTCCCATCACTGTATATCCCTTCAAAAACTTAATTGGCTTAAACTACCTCACTTTCTAACTTACCTACAACTCACCACTGCACATAAAATCATAACTAAACCAGAAGATTGCCAATCCCTAGCCTCACTAATGTCACTCTTGCAACCCTGCTAGATACCTCAGATCCGAAAATAAATGTCTTCTAAAGGTAGAATTACCCAACCTTACAGCTGGCTGAGCTCTTTACTCTATTGCTATAGCCAAGGTGTGAAACTCCTTACCCACCACAATCAGAACCACTTTTATCCACACCATATTCAAGAAGTCTCTGCAAGAATACCTCTCCAAACTAAGGTGCTGTACATGCTCAAATAATTCTTCCAGCACTACATGAATCTAGAAACCTCTTCTAACAACTTTAATTTGAAATATCTATCTTCACTTAATTTAACTCTTCTCCCTCTCAGGTTTATGCATCCTCAACTACAGAGAGCCTAATTCTAATTGTATATCAACATGTATATAATGTACCCGGATGTAAATCATTGCTGTTTTCGTATTTTGTATTTTGTATAATGTTGCTTACTAGTAACTTGAATCTGTTAACAGTCGTTATGTAACTTTATTTCATCAATGTATATGTAATATGTGGACCTTTTCTCCTTGGGCCTCCACCAAAAATGGGCCCAGTGGACTATCCCAGAAAACAAATACAAATAATAAAAATAATGATAATATTTTTTTTGTGTGTGTGTGTGTGTGTGTGTGTGTGTGTGTGTGTGTGTGTGTGTGTGTGTGTGTGTGTGTGTGTGTGTGTGTGTGTGTGTGTGTGTGTGTGTGTGTGTGTGTGTGTGTGTGTGTGTGTGTGTGTGTGTGTGTGTGTGTGTGTGTGTGTGTGTGTGTGTGTGTGTGTGTGTGCGTGGTTGTGTTTGTGCGTGCATATTTGCATTCACAAATGCACACACATGAGTGCACACACATACACACCACACACACACACACACACACACACACACACACACACACACACACACACACACACACACACACACCATAATTTAAAGAAATTGGATATAGGAGGAATAATAAATGCTTTAGCTGTTGACTATCACAAAATTGAGCATCATGGAAGAAATCAAATTTTCAAAGGCATTAAGAAGAAGTGAAATATGAAAAACTGAATTCTAAAAAGATATTCAAAGATATACCTTTATGGTTTGGTAAGGCAAGGAAAGCAAGTTTTCCCATTGTCAAACATATAAAACTAGAGATTGCATTGTTGGCCTTAAAGACCAAATTGTTTTTTTCTGTAAAGATGATAGTTTAGAACCACACATTCTGAAATATTTCCATACTATATATAATGGTAAAACTTTAGCTGAAATAAGTATTAATTTTTCTTTGTTTTTTTTCTCAAATACTATGCAGCATTTAAAACTAGATAAACTGGGTAGCCCAGTTCAACTTCTGATAAGTCTTATAAATAATATGTTGACTTGCACATGACAATTTTGTTATAAGTTTTACAATTTTAACTTTATCTGCCGGGAAAAGCTCCATTTCAATGAAGTTAGTTAAATTCTTACTTATAGTACAATTTTAGGCTATTAAAAACCATTTCTCTCTCTCTGTCTCTCTGTATATATTGCTAAGACAGTGAATCATCTCAACTCTACTCTGTATAACTACCATTTTGGTTTTCACCTTTCCATGCATATGACCCAAACAAAGTATTATAGTCTATTTTTATGGTCAGAAATATATGCTAAGCAAGGTAGGGAACTAAATAAATGTTATGATGCTAGGAAAACTTTCAATACTATTAATCAGAAATAAACCATTTTGCAATTATATTGTCTTCTTGGTGCTTTGAGAAATATTATTTATAAAATGTACTGTAATACATACTTCATTTTTTAGTCAACAGTATTATTAGATCTAACCTGAAATTAAAAAAATGAGGTAAGATTGGGTTCTCTATTGGCATCCACACTTGTGATTGCTTTGGACCATTTCTTAGTGTCTGTTGAGTTAGAAATCCAAGGAGAAAGGATAAGGAATATAAGACAAATCAAACTGGAATAGTTTATTCAGATAATCTCCTCATTGTACTATCACACTATGATTCTAACTTATTACTGTTTCGCTTCAGTATCTCAGACTGCCAAAGAAAAATTAGGCTATGAATTTAACCAAGCTAAATCCAAGAGTTTGATTCCAATAAACATTCACTATAAATACAGGATTGATGCAACATTAATAGTAAAATCATTTATTTTTCTTGGTGTTCTGTATAAAAACTTATTCAGAACAAGGGTTGAAGGACTTTATATGTATAAAAAATTAAAACCAGTTTAGGCACTTTCTGTAATACTTGTTATTACTTTGTCTAGCTAAAATACTTAAGATGTATTAATTACTCTTAATTTTATATTAGTATGGTTTGCTTTATACCTCTCAAGCTCTTGGTATAAGAAATCTGGATGAAGCCTAAAATAATGAGGGGACAAAAGCCCAAAAATAGGGACAGATTTTAAATATTGCTCTTGTAAACTTAGAAAGTTGCTAGAATAACAGGATTTGTGTTCATATGCATTTTCTAAGGGGTATTATTTTATTTTTATTTATTTATTTTACATTTGTTAACTGGGAAAGTCTGACTGGATACAGGTACATTTTCAGTGGAGGCCGGGGGAGAAAAGCTCCAAAAAATACATTACATAAGTATAATTAAACAAATAAGAAAAATTAAACACACAATAAAGTAAAAATTCAAAAACAGTGAAGGTAACAATGAAACATTCAGTACAATAGAATCAAAAATCAAACACATGCATAATTTTAGGATGACAACATGCATTGGTAGTTGTTACTTACCACAGATAGTTTTTTTTTGACTATATGATAAATAGGTCCTTGACCTATACAGTAAATATGTAAGGTATGATGTGAATAACAGTTTTACCAGGGAACTGGAATCACTTAACAGTTCCCTCATTTACTGCATTGTGTATGTCTTACCTTGGGGAGTAACAGGAGCATAGCCAGTTGTTAGAATATTGGGTTTTCAGGAGCTTTTTAAATTGTATAGTAGAGTTATTAGAAGTTATGTGGCTAGGTAGTGTATTCCAGACTCTTGCAATAGTACAACCAAAGAGAGACTTACCAGCATCATTCTTATATTTGTTGACATTTATGAGGTTCTGGTTACTAGCTTTTAAGGGTCTAGCAGAGGTATAGGGTTGAATTAGATCCTGGAGTCCAGGGGTTTTGTTAGGAAGATAGTATAACTTGTGTGCTACTGACAATTGACTGAGTAGCAGTAGATGAGGGAGCTCAAGCCAGTTAAGCTGCTTAAGGGATAGACAGTGATGTGATCTGTATGAGGCTTCAGTACCAAACTTGGCAATCTTGTTATAGCAAGATTCCATTTTGTTTAAATCAGTCAGGCGGAGGTTAGTCAGGACTGGGGAGGTGTAGAGGAGGATGGATAAGAGATGAGTCCTTGCTATTGTGGCTTTGGTATGTCTAGTGATAAAGTGTATATTCCTGTAGAGGAGGCCAAGCTTTTTGTTTACTTTCTTGATGCTTTGAGCTATGTGGCTGTCGAATCTCAGGTTTTTGTCAATTTCTACACCTAGCAGTTTAGTGTGTGAGGTTGGACTGATTTGGATATTATCTTTGGAAGTTATGCAAAAATTGTTGCCAGGGGGACCTACCTTGGCTGAAAAGAATACGTTTTGTTTTTTTGGGATTAAGAATGAGTTTGGAGTTAGTATACCATGTTTCACCTAAGGTAAAGTTATTTTGGGTTAGGGTACACAGTTCTTTGATTGTAGAAGTGGCACATATAAGGGTGGTGTCATCAGCATATTGTACTTCTGAGGCAGTGAGTGTGGAGGAAGTGAACTGGTTGGTAAAAAGAGAGAACAGCAATGGGCCATGGGTGGAGCCTTGAGGGACTCCTAAGGATACTGGTAACAGAGGGGACAATTGGTTTTGCCATAGGACAGCCTGTTGATGGTCTGATAAGTAGCTGCTGAACCATGAGACAGAGGAGGGGCTAATGTTTAGGGTGGATAGAGTTTTGAGAAGCATATCGTGGTTAACCATGTCAAAAGCTTTTGATAGGTCTAAGAATATGGAAGATACAAAATGGCCCTTGTTTCTGTAGTGATTTATTGTGTTAGTGAAAGACAGTAGTGAAGTGGTGGTGCTATGGGAGGGTCTAAAGCCATGGTGTGCCTTAGATAGCAGGTTGTTATTTTGGAGGTGCTGGATTAGTTGGGTATGAACAACTCTTTCTAATATTTTAGATAAGGGTGATAGAATAGCAGTTGGTTAGTAGTTACCTCCTTTGTGTAGTGGTATAATACTGGTACCGTGCATTCAGATAGAGACCTGTTGATGAGAATAGCAACAGGCTATGGCTTCAGCTGCTATCTGAAGGAAATCTGCTGGTAGGTGATCAGCAGCTAGTGTGGTTGGTTTAAGTTTGTGAAGGAGTTTAGAAACAACCTTAGTGGATACAGGGTGCAGGGAGAAGTTGAAGGAATTGTTTTTTTATGTTGGGATGGGTTTTGTAGATGTAGGCATGAGGCTAATAGTGTTATTTTGGGCACTGGCAAGGGTTTGAACAATTTCAGTAAAGTACTTATTGAATTGTGTGGGAATGTTGTCATGGTTGTTTGCTGTCACAGGGGTTGGGGTTGTGGATTTTCCTGGCTGAAATATAGTATTTTATGTGGCCCAGAATCTTTGAGGGTTCTGAGCATATTTTTCTTGCATGCTTTTGTAGTAGTTAGTTTTTGAAGTTTAATTTGTTTTTTTGGTTTTGTTATGGAGTTCTAAGTAGTTTTGTCTCATAGTAATGGTTTTGTTTTGTGGAATTGTATCCAAGCCTTATCTCTTTCTTTCATTGTAGTTTTAGTTTCCTTAGTTAGCCATTGGGCATATTTTGCATTTATTCTAATGGTTCTGCAGGGTGCGTAATAGTTTAAGATTTGTAAGAAGGTTGTGTTAAAGTACTGCACAGCTTCATCAAGAGACAGTTGCTTTAGGGGCGTCCAATTGCAAGATTTCAGTGCAGTGATGAATTTATTAGGTATAAATGTCTTTTTATTTCTTACAACTCTGAAGACAGTCTGGCTGATGTGTTGGGATCTATTTCTAATTAAATAGGTTGGGTGGTGGTCACTTAAACTATCAGGTAGACAACCAGATTTGTATGCAAGAGAGGGGTCAGATATAAGAATCCAGTTAAGAATGGATTTGAAGTGGGATGATTTGTCAGTTCTAGTGGGGGATGAGATTAGCTGGGTAAACCCATGTAGGTTAATGTAGATAGAGGGATTGTGCCCGGAGCAGTTAAGCCAGTCAGTATTAAAGTTACTTAATCATATGGTTTCTTGTGGGAGAGAGTTTAAAATCCAGTCTAGTAGGTTTTCCATTATAGTAATGTCATTACCTGGTGGGATATAACCACCTACAATATTAATATGTTTGTTGGGGTTTAGTTTTAATTTAGCAAGGATTAGTTCTACATTATTGACTTTAGGTGGATTATCATCATGTAGTTTGATGTTGAGATGGTTTTGGAATAATATTGTCACCCCCTCCCTTTTCCCCCACTCTATCTCTACATATAATATTGTAACCGGGAGCTGCAATTTCATTATTGTGGTGTTCTGGTTTTAGCCATGTTTCAGTTAGCAAAACAGTCTCTGGTTTGTATAGGGCTAATATGGCATGAAGGTCATGAATTGTATTTAATATACTTCTTGCATTCAGGTTTAGGAAGAGGAGAGTGGAGGTTGTTCTGTGGTATAGAGGATTTAGCTGATCAAAGTTTGGGTTGGTTGATGTAGTGGGTCCTGGATTAGGGTGGATATCACCACTGCATGAAAGTGTTTTAAATAGGTGCAAGTAGAGTTTAGTAAGCCTATAAATTATTTTAGCATGTGTTTGAGAGGAATGAGACTTTTGTTTAGCTAAATTCTGATTGTATAGGAAAGAGATGGTATGGGAGGAGATTAGGTTGCATGGTGATATGGGGAAATTTATTAGTTTTACTGGATTGCCTATTGCTTCTGTTTGCCATGGGGATGGGGTGTTGTCATTAAGCTGAGTATGGTAGGTGGTGAGCAATAAAAGAGTGAGCAGAGCAGAAATTGTGAAGGAATAGATTAGTGTGTTTAGTAAGTCTGTGTTTACTGTATAGAACATTGTTTGTAGGTTGAGAAAGAGTAGAGTGTGTAAGGTGTGTTTATTTAATAGTAAAAGATGAGTGTTGCACTGAGGGGGTGTGGTAGAGTGTGTCCCTGTAGGGGGAAACAAGGTGCAGTGATTGGGGTGTGGTCCTTAACTATAAGTGTAATTGTGGAGTAAGCCCAAGCATAGCGAGGGTGAACAGAGTGGGTTGAGCCAGCTATGCAAGGACTAGGAGAAAGGAAAAAACAATCAGAGAGGTAAGTCAGGTAAAATTAATTGCCTGGAAAGCTAGACCTGGAAAGATAGAGAGGAGTAGTTCAGAGAGGACACTGTGACTGAGGGTGTGGGGAGAAGGGAGTACTGGAAAGGAAGTTTATTCAAGAGAGAGAGAGAGAGTATGGGGGGTGAGAGAGAGTGTAGCACAGAAATAGGGTGAGTTGTTCTGTAATAGCTGCCATTAATGGCTATAACTAGAAGTATAAAGCCATGGGAATCAGTGTAAGCTAAGAAAAATATAGAGAGGGGTAGCAGAGTGGCAGGCTAGGAGATATAGTTAAGATATATGTGTGTTAGGAGTTCGTAATCTAGGGAGTTAAGTAATGCATGAGAGACCGCTCATTGAGATGGGTTCAAATTTATTTTATATTATCAGTTGGCAAAATACTAAATTACTTACTTAATGTCTACTAAGTGTCCAGGTACTTGAGACTTTGGTGGGAAGCAGTAGTGGGTTCCCTTTTGTAGTCTAATTCTGTTTTAATTTACTTAGTATGGTGGACCACTGACTGGGCATCTGATGGGTCTTGCAAGGTGGAATACAGTACTGTAAAGGATCACCATAGCAAAGGATGAACTGTGGGGGCCAACGATACTCCTGCATCACCAGGTGAGTCCTAGGTGGGCTGTGTCAGACACAAGCGAGGAAAGCATGTCTGAAACTCAAATGTATGTCATTTTTTAGTGACTTCCATCCTCAGTGATTTGACAGAAAATATCAAATTTTATGAGGAGCAGACCAAAAATGTGAGGCAAAAATCTGGACATTCTCATAAAATCTGGACAGTTGAGAGGTATGGTTTGCTCCCCTTCTAAAAGCTGGGTTATTATAAAAAGAACTTTTCAGAAATGTTTCTAGAATGAAAGTTCTCCTGGAATTCCTTAGCATCACATAATATGTCAATGGAATGATGATGGTTTCACAATTCTATGTCCAGAATGGTACTTATTTGCTAATTATACAATGGTAGCTCATTATTATTCAAAGAAGTTCACTCTGATTGCTCAGCCCAAGTAGCATGCCCATTGCGAATCGAGCATATACCAATAGGAAAAAATCTGGCTGTTAAGCTATCACTGAGCGGCCAAACTTTCCTATCAGCATATGCATACCACATAGCTACATACAAGGAAAATCAGGCACATACAAAAAATAATAATAATCAAAACTATACTTGATTTTCCTTGTATGTAGTACACTGTGGCTCACATACTTCCATGCGAAAGTCTTTACTGCTTAAAAAAATGTGTACTATGTTCAGACTAACGCAGGGAGTAGCAACAGCAGACTGGCTATAGAAAATGAGATAACCTCTTAACTACTGCATATTACAGATTCAGGATCACAACTCCCAGCAATGTGTTTGCCGCTTCACCACATCACACTACACACTACAAACACAGGGTAAATAATTATGGCCCCACCAACTACTTTACATCTAAAATGTACACAACACTCATCACTGCCATTTCTGATCATTTTACCACAAAGCATAAAGTAACTTATCTACAATTGTTTAGAACATTAACAAACTGAACCAAAATAAAGACCAAGACCAAGACCAGAATTCAACTTCCCCATTCTCCTTCACAGAAGACCAGATTACTTATGAAGTTTCATACAAGGTTATTACACCCCACGCCAGGGACTCCAAAAAACAACAGCTAATAATTATCTCCCACTGAGTCAAATAAAATAAACATTAAACTTGAACTGAAAGTCTGGAACTATTTTGTTTTACAAAAAATAGAAGAATACAAAATAAAGCACACAGAAATCTAAATAACAACAACAAAAACACAACACAACACAAAACTAACACCATTGTATAATAGCGATAACCCATGGTTGGGTGTGGGTAATGCTGGATTTACCCACACCCATCCATGGGTTATTGGTACAGTATTTTATGCATCTAGTTAATTTTCAAAATGCTGGTCAAAGACTGACTTCAATGAATGAGTTTTATATTTGGGAAACTGGTTGAAAATGAGCTTTGTCAAATGTGTTTGTATATAGTGATTAAGTTATTCAATATAGTTAAATGGACTGTGTGAGTAAGTTAAATGAAGGGAAAGTTTAGCATTATGGATGGGGCATGTTTGCAGTTTATGGTTAGAGTAAGGGCTAGGTAAGGGTATAGGTTTAGTGCCATACATGTGTGATGATGTATGCAGTATACAAAGACACACACACACACACACACACACACACACACACACACACAAGCTATATATACACACACGCAAATATATATATATATATATATATATATATATATATATATATATATATATATATATATAAAATGCTGCCAGCCCAACTAGCTGGAATTTTGTACATAATTGTGTGTCATTTGTGAATGGCAACATGCTTCATGTAAGATGCTTATTGTACAAATGTATTAGAACTGTATGTCATGTATATATCAAACTAGGTTTGTACAGACATTTATGTTGAAAAGATATTTTATAAAGTACTGAGCTTAAAGATGTAACCACAGTATGCCCTACTGGAATAGAGCAGAAATGGACATGCACTATTGTAACTCTTTAGATGTATATATTTTAACAGTGGAAGCTGGAAAACAGAAGGTTAAGTTCAGAAACATAGCTGAAATTAAATTATTTTATGGCCAGGCTATAAAAAGATGTTATCTTTCAGTTTCAGTGTGACAAGAGACACAATGTCTAAAACTAGGGAGCTTTCTGTATTGTCTTGGAAGTTTTTTATTGTTTTCTGACTTCTACCATTTGCCACTGGTCCGAGGTCTATATAATTTCACAGGTAGATGCTAAATACTTCTAGCTTTCAGCAGTGGGAGATTTCACCTGGGATAGAGTCAGATGACAAGAAGTGAGGTCATTCTATAAGCTATCCCAGCAGTAATATTTGAGATATTAATTTAAGAACTCTCTGATAGAGGCAACATTTTGTATTCTGTCTTGGACCTGACAACATCAAGACCCATTCACCAAACATTTACCATGCTCTGAGTAAGTAAGTCTAGGGAACAGTATAATTCTCTTAGAAATAGTCAGGAATATAGCAACACTTAATTTAGATGTTTTTCTTTAGTTATTTGAGACTGTCCTGCAATGTTGTTTTAAATATTCCTGTGATTTTGAACTCTGATGTTACTGTAATTATATACTGAGTATTTTCTTGTTCTTTTATTATTTATTATTAAATATATTTAAACCTTTCATTGTGGCTGATCTGTCTAGAGCTATTTAAGTTATGGGCTTACTTGCATATTTATTTGGTGACACTGTGGGCCACTCCTAATAGCCTTGTTCTTGGTCAAACAAATGTTTGTATTGATAGTAACATTACACAGTAAGATTAGACACCCTTTGTTAAGGGCCTTAAAGCAGCTGTTAAGGTGGCTGGTGGCAGTGATAACTACCTTATAGTCTGGTCAAAAGAGGGCATAGCTAGTAAACCTGTGCCAGCCTTTCCCAGGTGTGTGTGTGTGTGTGTGTGTGTGTGTGTGTGTGTGTGTGTGTGTGTGTGTGTGTGTGTGTGTGTGTGTGTGTGAGTGTGTGTGTGAGTGTGCATGAATGTGTGTGTGTGTGTGTGTGTGTGTGTGTGTGTGTGTGTGTGTGTGTGTGTGTGTGTGTGTGTGTGTGTGTGTGTGTGTGTGTGTGTGTGTAAATCAAATCTCAAAGAGTGTGAGTGTCAGCTACTTGGGCAGGAAAACAAAGCACTGGGTAGACAGAGAGAGTGTTGGAGGACTTGGCTTGGAACCCTGGCTAAGGACTCAGTTCTACAGTTGTGCCAGTAGGGAGTTTTATTGGGAATCTGGAGAAAGAGGGAAAAACCATCCCCGGACTGGCTGTGGTCTCTGTGTGCTCATAAGGGAAATTGCACTTGATGCAGTGAGCTGCATCTGGAAATACTGTATGTGTACTTGTCATCCTCCCAATGTACATCCCCAACTTGTGCCAGTGGTGAGGATTGAGGATCCTTGATTACTGGTCCTGTAGTGGGGCATCACAACTTGAAAGGCTATCTCATCAAATTTCATTTTCGCGAGATGCAAATCATGAAAACAAAATATCCGAAGAAATACTCAAATGACCATATCATTGAGTTTCATTTTTGTGAGATGAAAATCATGAAAATGAAATATCTGAAAAGCAAATTTTTCCCGGGCAAGTAAACACTTGGCCAATATGCCCTTTTCTACACTGCAGTTTGATCTTGGAGTTAGAATATATATATATAGAGAGAGAGAGTTGGCGGTGTGTGTGAGGTGAAACCCTCCACATTGGGGAGTGTTAGGGGGCATAGCCCCCACCTAGGTGGGATTTTATATACTCATGTGTGTGTTTCGTTGAATTTTGGGCAAGTGTTTACTTGCCCTGGGAAAAATTTGGGTATTTCATTTTCACAATTTTCATCTCATGAAAATGAAATTCGATTATATGGCCATTCGAGTATTAGAAGCAGAGCTCTCTATATATACACACACTCACACACACACACACACACACACACACATATATATATATATATATATATATATATATATATATATATATATATAAATGTTGTTGTGTCTTTCGGCTTTTCCTGGTTAGGGGTCACCACAGCGGAACTCCGGTCCACTAATGATTGGCAGTAGATTTTTATGTGCCAAGTTGCCAGCCCTGATGCACAACCTTCAACAAAGGTATGCCCATTCACGCATGTCTCCACGCAGAAGATGCTCTAGCTGAGAATCGAACCGGACAGCGTCTTACTGTGAGGCGACAATGCTACTGCAGCACCACCACGTTATGGTACACATATATATGCTGTTTGTCTTGTCTGATCATATATGAACTTCACAGTTTTCTGCTGCTGGGTATGTGTACTGCTCAGGGGATATGTTGTGATTAACTGTGATAATACCATCTGGTGACAGTGGTTGTTAGATGTTATATCTTTATGGGGTTTCACTCACTCACATATCTATCACATCTATTGATAATGCATGGTAAGAGAGGTATTGGATATGTGGTATTTTTGCACACTGTTCTGCTATTCCATTTATCCCACTGCCCACTGGCATTGCTATACTTTGCTACTTTATATGTTTCATGAACATATGTAAAGCTCCATTCACACTGTGTACCAGTACTCAGGGATTATGGGCATTATCAAATGCATACTAACAAGGCTTAGCTCTGCGTTGGTGTGCAACTGCATACAATGTTAATGACTCCTGTCTATTATTTAGCACTGCAGAAATTTCAGTGTACCTTGAAACAGTAGTAATTTAGATCAAGATGGATAAAAAAGAAAAAAGAGAGAGAAAAGAAATAGTCCTCCCTTCAGCACAAGTAACATAAGTATAACATACCCATCTAGGGACAATTTGCAAAGATTACCAAGTCACCTACAGTGTGTCTTTGGGATGCAGGAGGAAACTGTAGCACCTGTCCAAAATCCTTACAGATACAGGAAGGAAATACAGAATCTGCATTGAAAGGTCTCTAGATAAGAAATGAACGAGTGTACCAAGCAGCAGAATATGCATTTTTAATTATGTTGTAACAGGCATATATTGCCATATTAGTTCTTAATACAGGGGTACTGATTTTCATTCAGCTGAAGAAAAACTATGATAGAACATTAGCTCAAAAGCATCTAATGCCTTTTGGACTTCTGGTATTGCAATGGGCTGATTGGCAGTAGTCCTGTAAGCTCTGTCATGTATGATAAATATCTAAAGTTAAATAATAACAGGAGAAGAAGCTTCTGTGACAGACTTTTTAAGATTTTGTACTTTTGCATAAAGAGAGATCTTTATGAAAAAAAAGTGCAAAAAGGTGAAGGCAGATAGCAATAATGAAAATGTGCCAGGCAGGGAGAAGTGTACGATGGAAAAGTCCAGGAAAAAGGTTACTTTAGAAGGTCTATGTAAAGAAATGAAAGTATGAAATAGACTCTGTTAAAAATCCTGGCAATTCAAGAGAAGAGATTAGGACAAGTCATGGAGGGACTAAATGAGCATGCTGCCGTGATTCAGAACTTCTTATTTGATAACCAGGAACTTACTACAAGAGTTGATGAGACGGAGGCCCGATCAGATTATCTTGAACATAAAATGATGAACTTAGAAGATTGGGTGAGAAGGAAGACTATGAAACTCATGGGTATCCCCAGTAAAATTGAGGGTACAGATTATATAAAGCTGATGCTGACATTATTGGTGACACAGATGGGACTGAAGGAGGACAAGATCAGTCCTGAGAGGGCTCATCATACAGCATGCGGTATAACAGGCGGCAGAGGATCCTTTTAGGACCCGTCCTGTAACAGATGTCAGACATTTGCAATGAAGGAAAGGGTCCTGCAAGAAGCAACAGAAACAACTAAAAGTAGGGGACACTGTGGCTTATATTGATCATGACTTTTTACTGGAAACTAGAAATAAGCAGAACGCTATAAGACTGGCAACTAGGGAATATCCTGCAAAGAGGCTGAGCTGGATTTTGCTATATCCTGCCATAATACACATTTTGCGCACAAGGAGTGACAAGATCATTCAGTGGCCCAGAAGAGGTGCTGGACTTCCTTTGCAAGCCAATTATCCTACAACATGAAGAAGAGGATCAAAGCAGAAACTGTCAGATTTTAACATTACGGGAACCAGAAACTTCTAATAAGACAGGAGGTGTGCATGGTTACTTTCCACTGTCTTATGAAAGTTGGAAACTTTCAGAGAGGGTGAAATTAATAAAGGAGGCCAGGAATTGGGGCAGCAAAGTGGTAGCATACCATGGAAAATCAGTTTCAAACTGGACTTATGTTAAATGATAACCTTCCTTTTTAGGACATATTGGGCAATTGGACTGACCTAATACTGGGACTAATTTGTACTGATTGATATTATTATGTCAATGTTTGTAAGTGTCTAATTTAGTTCTGTGCAAAGGGAAGGATCAATAATTTTCTACTGCATAGTAAAACTGTAACATGTTTAAGTAGTTAAATATTTTGTTTTTGCTTTAAAGCTGAATTCTTATAATTATAAGTCTCATTAATGTGTATTACGCATGGGGTAATACTGAAATTTTTAGCTAACTGTGAAATGATGAAGGGGCAATGGAAACTTAAAAAATGCATGGTAGATGTGACAGTCATGTTTATCGAAGGAATGAAATGAATGGACAGGAAATGGAAAAAGGAGGAGATAACAGTAGGGAGAACACTCCTCCTGATACGGAGATAGGTGAATGGAGGAGTTTGTGCAGTTTCCCTAAGCACATCTTGCACTGTCATCATTATGACAGAATTAGGGATGAACCTAGGGAATATTAGAAGTGAGATGTTATTACAAAGTGCTGTAATTCTGTGCAGGGTAACAAATTTAATCAGAGAATGAATTAATTATGTTTTTAACCAGTTTCAGCTTTTTGAGGGGCCTCCACCCAGTCATGTACGGCAGGGAACCCCCTGTATATCTATCTATCTATCTATCTATCTATCTATCTATCTATCTATCTATCTATTTATATGCATTCCACAGCAGGGCTAGCCACCCGGTGGTGTGAACCAATTTGCCACTGTTGGCATGACACCATGACCTTTTGTACAAAAATGGGAAAAGGGCTTGAGGAAGGATGCATAGATAAATGTATAGATAGACAGATAGATATATAGACATATATTACATAACCAGTGTTGTACCTGTTGTACCCTAATTGCACTTATCTATCTTTCTGGACACTCACATGGATTAAACTAGTTAATTGCATGCTACCATATTACTTTGCCATCTTAAAGAGTTTATCTATGAGTGATTGAACATACCTTTTTCATCTCAACATTTACCAAAAATATAATTTTGAAAACAATGAGTCAAAAAACTCATAATAACAGCAAAAAAATATTTTTTGCAGGGAAACAAACCCCCAGCACCCCAATCCCTACACCCTCAAAATTATATAGCAACTCTACAGCTGCGCCACAGAGGGAGAAAAAGGAAACATCCCTGAAAAGCATACTGCCAGCTTGCAGAGTACGATACACCACTATAAAATTCACCACAATATAACATCTTCGCAATGAAGATGTGCAAATGTAGAGTCTGTGATGAATCTTAGTTTTGCCATCTTAAATTATTTAATTAATATGCAAGTATTGCTTAGCCTTATATGCATGATACTGTAATCATTATAATTGATACACACCTGTTGTGTATCTTGTTAAACTTAATGTTTCTGTTAAGTATCTAAATGTATACGTGAAGCTTTTGTCCACTAGCATCCACTAAAATGGGCATCTCAACAGTTGGACAACCCAATTAACTAAATATATGTAAATAAATAAATATAATATATATATATATATATATATATATATATATAGAGAGAGAGAGAGAGAGAGATTGCACGTCACACCTGCCTTTCAGTTCTTCATAAATGCTGATATTAAGAATTAATTAAATGTTTCTGCTTGTTCCTATACTTAGTTTACTCTTGTTTGTATCATTTGCCCTATGTGTCCTCTAGTGTTTGCCAGTATGCCTCAAAAATTTATTTTTGCCAGTACCATCGCCTTAGCCATTTATGGTTATTGGGCTACCTTAACATTCACGCTAAGCCTTGTTGCTTTATTTCTGACAAGCTCATTCATGTTTCTCTACATTACATCAAGAACTATATGATTTACATAACTTCTGCTCCTCGATTATAACCATTTACTGCCATTACCCCCGTGCTGCTCCCCACAGTACCTCCCAGAAATCATCCCAGACATATGTCTTTGTTCCATTTTTGTTGCCTGTAATGTGATCAGCACTACCAACAGATTCATTCACAGTCACTGCTTCTACCACTTCAGTCTGTAAATAAACATAACTTTTTTGTGCAGGATTTTTGGCAGATATTTTTTAAGTAACATGCTTACTTGAAACATAGTATAATTTTGCCTCTAACAAGACACTCTGTGGTAATACTACAGCAGACAGTTTATCTTTCTAATTAAGTTAACTGCACTCAAAAAAGTTTAAGGCTTACTCTTAAAAAAAATCACTGAATAAAAGATGTACGTTACACCATATGTAAGTCAACAAAACAGCTTTACATTTTGTGTACAGTTCTTACCACACCTTGGCCACACAGAATGTCAGTTCTAGTTGGCAAGCACTGACTGTGAACCTTCAGGGCATAAGATAAGATTTAAGGGAAGGCAGGAATTGAATGAGCTATGCAATGTTCAGTTGACAATGACTGTATAGAAGATTATATGTGATGCATAATGTTTGCAACTGAAAATATGTCAATATGGTTTGCTTTTATTTATATAAATGGATGCTTGTCTATGTCATAAGTGATCATTTAATAAAGATGTTTCTTGTTTAGAAAACCATAAAAAAGATATTTGACCAATCAGCAATAAGCTAGGCCTTTCAGTGAAGGTGTTCCATCACTGGATCTGCTTAATTTTGTGAATGGGCTTAGAGCTGAAGGCTAACAATGCAAACTTTCCACTATGTCTGTCCAGTACTGTGTGTGCAGTAAGAGCTCAAGTCAAGAAGCTGTAATACATGTCATTGCAAGTGAATGAGACTGAAAATTCTGCAGGATGTTATTCAGCCCTCCCATTGCAATTCTTTTTTCTAGTATCCTATTTTTGGTAAATGCTTAATGACATGTGATGGATGGATACTGAGGTGTTCTGTCATTGCAAAGTTTTTATATATACATTTTCCTCAGATTCAGACACCTTTTCAACCTGGTTTAGTAACAGTAATAAAACATGAAGCTTGAAGTTACTGGTGCTGTCAGACAATCAGATTATTAGACAGCAGAACAACATAATCACTATATACATAATGACACAAATAATAAGGTTTCATGTTTTTCAATCTGCAGAAAAGCTGCCTGGAAAAAGAAAGCGATTATGTAATCTTATAACACAAATAGTCTATGTTAATCTCATTGTCACTGTCCTGAATGATCTGTCACAGTCTGTTTGTCAGTATCCGAAGGTCTGGTACACAGTCTGGTTTAAATGCGAGGTCATATATTCAGTTTCTTGTGTCACATCCAAGTAGTCACCATCACTGTAAAAGAGTTTCACAAAGGAACATTCACTTGTCAAGGTATATCCTTAATTTGGTGTAGACGTCATTGGACCCTTGACCTTTATAACCTAATAGGGCTGAGTATGGTAAAGAGGTGAATGCTGCCTATGGCACCCCCCTATTTTAAATTATACCCACTCAACTACTTTATGGGTTTGCATTTTGGCTTGCCTCCTGCTATCCACTTAGGGCTTCATTCTGCCTGTCTTATAACAGTCTCTTTGTCTTACTGGTTTATCTGGTTTAGGTCTAGACTGAGATGCTGAAGATAACTTATTATTTTAACAGCAGTTAAATGTAAGACTTGATGGGGAATGCGCCATTTGTGGACTAGATTGCAGCTTAGCATTTCTTCAGCATGGTGTATGCTTATTTCATCCAGGAAGTGCCTTGGGTATTTGCAATTGTGGTTGCTTTGCCTGTATTGGCCATAGACTGACCACAGTAAAGTAATTCTTCTGTAGTGAACAGCAATGTTAATGCAGAATGGCTTGAATGGGATGTTATTAAAAAAAACAGTCCCTTGCCTGATCTGACAATCCAAGAAATGTAAGACATTAAGAACATTGTTTCTTCTCTGTCACATAGTTCAGGCTGAGATAGTGGGTTTTGTCTCCATTATGAGATACTTCATCAATCACAGCTGTAACATAGTGTTGCTGACTCAGCCATAGAAGTCGGTGTTAATACCTGTCCCGCAGAGTCTAATAATTCTAACAGCTGAACTAGTACACTGTTGTTTTTATATATGTTTACTTGCCACACTAGACAGATGTACTGTACCTTTTCCATAATGTTGTCCTATTAGGAAACCTAATATTTACCATTACAAGGGATTACGTTTTTACAACATCTAAATGAGCCCCATACTGTCTCTTTTTCTTACAAAGCAGGGATGAATAGTTTTACTCTTTGAAGTGCCTGCATCAGTATAATATTTCTATGGCAGGTATTATAAGGACAACATTGTTTTGTAATAATGGATAATTTTCTATGTCTTCCTCCATTAAATACTCTGCAAACTTAACACCATTTTGTGCTTTTCCTTCTAGTAACATCTCTAATCCTATACGCTTTGGAGATGCTTCTTGTAGACTGGGATATGAATATAGGCTGTGCGTTTGCTGTAGGTTAGTTAAATAAACAGCATTTGCCTTAATGTATGTGGACTTCTTCCAGGCTACATGTTTATTTGTGCAGACATCTGTTTAGAAGTGCTCCAATGTTGGTAGTAGGTCTATAGAACTTCATGCCATTGTGGATGCAGATACTTGTCCCTGCCTGTTTTTTTAGCTAATGTTAGATATCCTCTTTTACAGAGATGATTGATGCATCTGAATCTATGAACATGACCATTTTAATTCTATTACTTTTTATATGGCCATCTGCTTTTAGTTTATTATTTCAAGGTTATCTCTTCTTGATTTTCAACTTTTGCTGCCTTCGACTCTTCTGTCCTACTATTAATATTTTTATTTTGATACTGTATTTTACTGATGTACTCACTGTCTCTCCCTTCTAAGTTTATGTGCATATGTCATTTCCCTGAAGAGGCAGGATTAGAAAGGAAAAGGGGTTATTAATCAAATGACACTAAGAATGTTAACCTAGGATGTCCTGCAGTAGAAATGCCTTGATTATCTTATGCTTTTTAAACTGATTTTTCAGAAATTGCTCTGGAATGCAAGGATGTGTATAGGCTGTAAGAGGTACAACACACCACAACACATAGGTGTTAATGTGTTAATACCCAGATTCTCTATATTTCTGATGCCTCATTAAGAAGGCAGCAAAAAATGTAGCATCCACAGTAATGTATTCCCACTTACTGCACACCACCCCTACATCCATTGCCATAAAAATTAAATTACAAAAATAAATGCAAGTGCATTGTGATGTAGACAGTATGTATTGTTACTGCTGCCCACAGACCTTTCTGTTTTTCTTCCACAAAAAGTAAAGTAAATCACAGTAATGAACTTCATCTTGGAACATTTGGGCACTAACATCTGCCCCACCTCCCACCAAGCCACAATTGTGATCATGTTACTATTAGTAATCAGCATTAACCTGCCATTTGCATTCTTCCACTGACTGCCCCATGATACCTTTTAACTTTTACCACCAGAGTTATTGATAAACCAAAACGTAATAAGGAAAATGACCCCAAATTTGTGACACTCTTTAAATGCTAGCACTATTAACATCAAACTTCTTGAATAATTTCCAACCTTTTAAGGGACAGAGCAAAACTCTGAGACCAAAGTAGGGATGTCTCACCAAATTATGGGCAGTTGAGAAGTTATGATCCCATAACTCTCAATCTTCCATCTCCACATTTGGAGATGGAAGATTGAGAGTTATGAGATCCTAACTTCCATCTCCACATTTGGAGATGGAAGTTAGGATCCCATAACTCTCAATCTTCCATCTCCAAATGTGGAACATTGCCTCTCACATAATGTAGAAGAAATGGATAAAATGTTGAACACAGGAACATTTACAAGTTAAATGAAAAAGTTCACAGCATGGTTAATGACAGTTACTTCATACTCATTAAAAATTTGTTTTAATGAGGTAATACATATGATTCAATATTAATTATCATGGCTATTTACCAAAAAAAAAAAAAAAACAACCTCACAATACTGAAAGTGTGACAGACATTTTCAATGTGGAACAGTGTGGGAAGATATGCTTCCTCTCCTACCCAACAAACCAAAAGAAGTAAAAATAGTAACAGAAATTAGTGCTGCTGTACAGAACTAAAGGTTCTACTATAAAGAACTATATGTCTCAACCATCCCTGATTTTTCAGAATGTCTGATTTTGCCTCATATATTTTGCCCTGTCACTGGCACTTTCTGGGAGTTAGTGCAGAGCATTAGGATAATGAGCTGCTTCCTGTGGTGCAGGGTTTGATTCCCTTAGCCTTTATCTGCCTACTGTGTGACCTTGAGCAAGTCAAGTAACCAGACAGTGCTTTTGGGCCAATTGAGAATTTGTGATAAACTCCTCAATGGTCTCCTGGACTGCATGCCTAACAACTACTGATGAAGCTATAATTATTATTGTTCAGAAAATGCATGGTGATACAAAACCTGTCATTCTTCTAATTTTTGTAAGTGAATCAGAGTAATATATTTAAGAACTATTCCTTGTTTTGCCCTGTACTCATTATTTTTAGGTAAGTCCATAATTTTTGAACAAAAAAGTTGAGAGATATGAAGGGAACCATGCCTCTCAACTGTCCTGATTTTGCAGAGCATCTCTGATTTTGCCTTATTTTTGCCTTGTCTCTGATTTTCTAGCAAATTGCTGAGGAAAACATACAAATTAATAATGCCAGATATTAGAGTTTCACACTTCTTATTGTTCAGAAAATGCATGTCAGTGCAATTTTTTTTGATCTATAAACCTTTTAAGAGAAGTAGAATCATATTTAAAACTGTCCCTGATTTTTGTTTTCCCATTATTTTTGGCTTAGTCCAGAACTGTTGAGACAAACTGAGAGGAATACAGGGACCCCCCCATCAATTATGGTAAAGGTAATACAAAATGTATATTCTTCTCTGTGCAATGTAACTATACTGCTCACAGTTCCATCACTTCCTGCCATAATTTGTAATAAAAAAATGTACCTTCAAACTGTTTCACTCCACATTGCTGCAATTTCTAGCAATCTCTAGTCATATGACTATTTGACTAGAGATTGCCAGAAAAACAATGCAATCGGTTGCTAAGGGCAACCAATTGCAGCTACTCAGGCTGCACAGTTGTTGGTAGTCTGAAGGCATGTTAATACTTGACTAAAGATTGCTGAGTCAGAAGATAGAAGACACTGCAATGACACAGTACTAGGACATGGATTAACTATCAATGACCTATTATTATTGTGAAGATTGGGTGAAGATAGGTGAAGGCTGCCAGCCTGGCCAGATAGAATTTTGGAGATAATTCTGTCATCTGTAAATATTAATGTAAACCACAGGCTTGTTGTCTTAAAATGGTAAAAATAGTGTTACATGTGGAACTGAAAAAATTGCAACAGTGCACTCTACTGACCATGTAAAGGATGTTATGACCCTTTGATGTTAAAACCCGGAGCCAGTAAGTCTAGAGTGAGGCATCCTGCCTATTGATTTAAGGCCAGAATTTGCATGCATAAATGTCCTTTATTGCTCTGGTTTCTGCCCAGAGGTGAATGTAGTTTCTGTTAGCCTGAGAACCCAGGGAAGTGTGAAGAATGATGCAATGTGAACCAGGAATGTGATTTTAAAAGACAGAATCAGACAGCATTAAGCATTTTTTGTCTTGACCATCCAACTCACCAGCACTGTCTTGCTCTATATGTAAGTTTATCTTAGACTTGTGTTTTCTCTTAGAAATAACTAGAAACTAGAAAGATTAGACTAAGTGTTTTTCTGTGATATCAGAACTGTACTACTGAATTATTTAAGTATTTCTCTGTGATCTCTGAACTCTTGACTAGCACTGTGTAGTAAAAAGTATTGTCTTGTGTTTTGACTGTTTGTTATTAAATATTTTAAACCCTTTGAACTGTGGCTGTTTTTGTAGAGATAATTTAAGGTCTTTAGAGTACTTGCATGCCTTTGGTAAAATTGTCCAAAGCCACTTCAATAACCTTAGCTCTGAGCTTTACTACCAATTGGATAATAATATTGCACAGTAATAATTGGACATCCTTTTAAGGGCCTTTGAGTAGCTGATAAATATTCATGGGTGGTGGCAGCTGGTACTACTGCATAGTCTGGGAAAAAGGGGCACAGCTGGAGAACCTGTATCAGCCTTCTCCAGGAGTGTCTGTGTGGTTGTATAAACTCTTCTCAAAGTGTGTGTGTGTGTGTGTGTGTGTGTGTGTGTGTGTGTGTGTGTGTGTGTGTGTGTGTGTGTGTGTGTGTGTGTGTGTGTGTGTGTCACTGGTTGGACAGAGAGGGTGCTTGAGGTTTTAGCTTGCCAACTAGGTTGAGATCTGGACCCTATAGCTGTGGCAGTGGGGAGTCTTATTGGGGACCTGGAGAGCAAGGAAGCGACCAGCCCCAGACTGACTATGATCTCTGTGTGCTCTTAAGGGAAATTGCACTTTACTGTGTGTATTTGTTATCCTTTCTTCCTATATGAGACACCCCTCACTGGTGTTAGTGGTGAGGATTGAGGCTCCTTGATTGCTGGGCCAGGGCACGGGCATCACAATTCTGATAAAAAAAAGAAAAGAAAAAAGAAAAAAATGTGTTTTTTTATTGAACACTCACTGGAGCACAGTATCTCACAGTGTGTCACCATTTATGCTTGTTTGTTTAAACAGCCATGGTTCACGTGATGCAGTCCTGCACAAGGTTATATTGAAAATTTACTCTACTTTGCTTTTGCCAGATCACAGAGATGTTATTTGTTAAACATGCAAGCCCACAGGATATAATTGACCCTATTCAAGGTCAACTTGTGAGCACTTTCTGGTGAAGTGATTTGCTCAGACTCACACAGAAGGCAAATGGAGTACTAACTGCCAGCAAGACATTTTAATATTATGCCATTAAAATGCCTTTTTTGGTTTAAATTTTATTTTACTATTAACTTTATCACTTTTTATATGATAATTGTTTAATACTCTTATTTTCCACTAATAATTATTTGTAATACAGTTACAATAATAGCTAGTCATTAATATGGTTTTTATAGGTATATATGACTTTGTGCTGCTGTAGTGTTTCATCAAACAGCTTACCATAGTTTCAACCAGACAAGTCATAGGTAAACATTAGGCCATCAGTCTGCAGACTATTGTAAGTCCAGTGAATAACCAGAGGTTAGAATCAAACTCTGTACCTGTTTTGCAAAGACCTTCATTATTATGCCAGCTCCACTTCTAAACATACTGTGCTATCAGTCAAGAGATTATTACAAGCCTAGTCAATAAGTAGAGATCAGATTCAAACCTTGTACTTTGTATTTGTGAGGTTAAGACCTTAACAATTATGTGAACCCTTGCTTCCCCCATGAAACACCTCCTCAAAATACTGTTTGGTTAAGTGACATTGCTCAATAGTACACACTAGGGAAATGAAGGGGGGATTCAAACTTTGCACCATTGCCACACAAAGCAGCTTATTAACAGTTTGGGGCTTTAGCCCTCTGCAATAGCAGTTTGAAGTGTTAGTTCAATAAAACAAAAAAACAAACATTTTTTTTTTTTTTTTACAGGAGCACAAGCATTTATGCACCCCACATTCCCCTATTATGTATATTAACTCCACGGTATATAACATGGAGGAAAAAACCCTAAGACTTTGAACACATAGAAACCACGCTGACACTGAGTTCCAGTGTAAAACAGTGACTGGGATGTTCAAAGTTAGGGATTAGAAATCAAGGAATAGCTCATCCACTTTGCAGATTCCAAAACAGTTCACTATCATGGAAAGATGCTGCATCAAATTGCATGAACTCTCTGGATTAAAACTATCACAGGGCAGCATTTTGTCCTCAGGTAAACTGTTCTGGGATACATATGTCAGTTTTCTTCTCATCTGGTTTACCATAATTTTTTCCACCTTTTTGTTTTTCTGTTACATCGTAAAGAGGGGTGGCCTTCTACATGTAAGCCAGCTTTGGCTTTGCTACTATTTGTTCTGCATTTGCTCATCACACCCTGCATACAATAATATTAAAAATGTAGAATCTAAATGTTGATACAAGATATCATTTACTTGCTGTGAATGTCATGTAAGTGGCATAAATGTCATGGTCAGGTAGCACATACATATACATCTGCGCTTATGTTAGTAGTACATCATATGTTAAAGAGACCATAGTAGAATAGTCCGCAGGCAAGTGTGTCTGTCCTGCTTCATGGTCACAGGTAAATGCCTAAAATCAGATCCTGTAGCCTAGGTAGGGAAGTGTACAACAGCAGAAACAAAAGCAATACAAGCCTATCAGTGATACAGTTATGTCATGCCATCACTACTAGGGCAAGGCAGAAATAGCAGAAAAATGAACTGTACCAGAACAAATGAATCCTCACAGATGAGTGTTGTCCTGCTTGTCTTTATTTTTCTTGTCACCTGATGAATGCCTTTATCTCCTCTCATTCGTCTCTGGCAGGAAGGCCAAAGATCTATTTAAGTGCAATGATAAACAATAGCTGAGTACTATACCTCCCAAACTTCTAGTGCAAGAAATCTGGACAAAACCTAAAATAATGGGGGGGACAAAGGCCCAAAAATAAGGACAGACTTTAAATATTGCTCTTATAAACTTAAAAAGATGCTAGAATAACAGGATTTGTGTTAGCATGCATTTTCTGAAGGATATTATTTCTGAAACTCAAATGTGTGTCATTATGTAGTGACTTCATTCCTCAGTGATATTCCAGAGTGACAGACCAAAAATATGAGGCAAAAATCTGGACATTCTGTAAAATTCTATACGGTTGAGAGGTATATGCTGAGTATAGAGACCATAGTAAGACTACATGTTATCTCAGTTATAAGAAATGATTAGGAAAGTGAAGTTTAGGAACAAGACATAGTAAAGCTCTGTGTAGATCTATGCACAGTTTAGGGAGAGTGTGAAATGCAATACGCAGGTATCACTCAGATGTCTGTATTGATAGAGTGGGTTTGATCAGATGACACAGAAGAAAGCTTACAAGCCTATAACTGCAATTATTATATTGAAATATATTAACTGTAAATTACAAGGTACAAGAAAAATATATAGTTTTCTATTTTAGATTACCCTGCAACTCACAAGTGTCAGTGCTTAACACTAAAAGGTGCATCAGCCAGAGTCAATAAAGGATGTTAAAGTAAAAAAGGCAGCAGCATAGCATTTGAAGGTGGTCATATTGTGTTCTGGAAGGTATTAAACCAACATTACAACCCATCTTTTAAGACAGCCACTCTGCTGACAGTGCATAAGACCAATTAGAAGCTGGAAACTCAACTCAATAATGGATACATCGGATATGCAGGCGAGAAGCAGACAACTTGTAAACAAGGGATCACACATGACTACACCAAATGTAGCTTCTGGACCTACCTTCCAAGCTCCATCTACTTATATTCTAATATTTATGCACTGGGCAAGACTACTTTCCATCAGACAGACATTTTACTGCTCAATAGGCTCATAATTACTGACTGCAGCATAAATCTCTAGCACTATTTCTCTCTGTCTCAACAGGCCTTTAAGTTAATTCTAAGAAACCAAAATAGGTAACACAAAAAGAAAGCTGTAAGCCAGTTAAAACAGCTGATTAGTGCTTTGTAATACCCTTTTATCCTGAATTATTTTTCTCATCCACCACCTCCCTGTGTCCTCTGCCTTGTGACTTCTCTCTGAAGTGCTGCATTGACCTTGTTTTGTAGTTGCATGGTTTTAACACATCATGAATGTTGCACAACTGTGACACCCAGCTAAATCTCTTCTAGAAATGCCAGTATGATGTAGGGAGAAAATTACTTTTTGAGCTTATGCAGAGCAAAAGGCTAATCTCTGCTTTTCTGCTGTACTGTTGTTATATAACAGAGTTCCCAGCACTGCTCGGGTAGATGATAGGGCAACGTCAGTGGCATGAAGGTTGCAAAGGAAGCAGACTTTGATCTGATTGGATGGTTTCTTGCTACATAGTACAGCAAAAGGGATTACGACAGTCTGCCTCCTATTGTTTATATAACCCGAAGGAAAGATGACCCTGTTGAGCATTATGCTATGAATGAGCACTATCCAAGAGGTCATTAAACTAATCCCACAGCAATTTCCAAGTGCACCTAAGTGGCTTAAGTACGCTGAACATTTTGAATTCCATTGGAAATTAATAACTAATCTGACCTCTCATTCCTAGACAGTAAGAACCAGTCGATATTTTTAGCTGGGAATAGATGGTAACAGTATGAATAGCTTAAGCTGTCAATGCATATAATGTAACTAACTAATGTTAAAAATAAGCTGCCAGGCAAAAGTGAATGATAATATGGAAGTAGCCAACAAGCATAAGCAGTTAATTTCACTTCCTGTTAAATACTGTTTTGAAAGCTGGAAGGAATACTTCAGTTTTAAACCCTGTTTGCTGGTTTGATTACAGAAGACTGGAGAATGATGGAACAGCACTGAGGCTCCACACTATGAGCAGATAACCTCTTATGTAACAGTTATTCAGACTGTCTGCAGTTTGGGGCTCTATGTTGAATGAACTATCAACTCTCACGGTTTTCGGGGTGGAGAGGTGCACCTCCCTGTTATCCAGAAAGCTCTTAATTCTCGCACTGTATTCATGAATAACAATAATTATTTATGCATTTTACAAGTAAGTGGATTGAGCTACTAGGGGTTTGTTTTCAGTCACAGCCTAGTTACAATAAAATGGATAAATCACACAGGAAACATAACAGTATTAATAGACATTCAGTACTAAGGTAAACACATTAATCGGGTACATATTTCTGTTACGTTCATTTAAGAAAAATTATATAACCTATTTCAAGTCCAGGCTTGTTATATTACAACACTGTACCGCAACTGATAGGAGCACAATACCCGATGAAATTGTGCCCAGGTATCAACAAATGTATCACACCTGCAAGACATTTTGATGTGCTAAACTAGCTGTTTCTAATACTTTTCCTCAAGATGCTCTCTACTCCAGTATAACATTTATCATGGCTGCTTCTGTACCTGTTCACAGATAAATACATCATTCCAACAACTTATAACTTGCCTTTTAATAGAATCAGGAATGCAAGGCATACTGCACTTGACTATGATACCATGAAGAGCTGGACGTTCCATGAATCTGCTCCTGGATACTGTTCTCACATAATAGCCCAGGTAATAATATTTATTTATTAACCAGGTAGGCCCCACTGGACACAAAGTCCTTTTTCAGGAGCAACTCAGGAACATGTCTGTTTAAATGACTTACTTAAAGTCACACAGCAGATAAAAGAGGATTCTGTGAATCAAACCCTGTACTACAACTCACAACCTTAACCTCTGAACCAACTGACAGACTTAGCCTCCACACTAACTGACAGACCTAAATGTATTCCTTAATATTGGTTTTGCAAATCTAAAACATGTAGCTTAGTAATGGTCTGTATGTATGAATTCCATGTCTGAAAATTATGCTGCATCCCATTACCCCCAACTCAGTTTAATAATGAAACAGAATTCTTGACCCCCTTCTTACCCATCCCTAAAAACAGGCCGAGTTACTGGTCATGGTGAGCCTGTCTCATCTCCCTCCCTGACCAGCAAATATCCTACAGCCACCAATCACCCAGACATTAATAACATTGCAGAGCAGTGTGGCAAAGACCACCAGACATTCGCACAGTTTATGAATGAGCATGTGCAGCTCTGTCACAATTTTGCAAGACCTTGACAGTGACATAGCACAGAGGGGAAAACTCCCTGACTATGACTTAGGTGACCTGAATTATGGCTGTGGCTCAGGTGCTTGATGATATAGGAAGGAGAAGGAGAACAGGCATACCTGTCCTGGGAGTGGACACTATGCTGAGCTGATCTGTCATGGACCATTGCTGGAGGCTGGGTCTCAGAGCAGATTGACATGCTATGATTTGTAGAAAGGCCAGAGGAGGTATGCTAATCTATATAATGCACTAAGCGTTATGACACATTATGTGTGATCAGCAGAAGGAGAAATAAGCAGGGCTGAAGAAAAAATACTCACTGAGCTGTAGAATGATGGCACCTCACCTAGCCCTTTCCACTCAGCAGGGCCAGCAAGTATAACCTGTAGAAGCTGGGTCATGGAGTTGGAGGCTTCCATGTGCAGTAACCCTCCTGCAAGGGACACCCTCCTGGTACGTGTTACACCTGGGAGCTTGTCATGAAATATGAAAAAACATCTTGCATGATTAACATGGAAGCTGCATAAGGCTGTTAAGCTGAGTGTCAGCACACTATAGTGGTAACATAAAGCACTTGTAGACAATTCTTTTCTCTGCTATATGAAAGCACTAAAATGATCACATGAGTATTCGACTGAGATTATATCAAAGCCTCAAAAAGTGTTCTTTCTACTACAAGGGAACTCATACCAGAAAAAGCATAATCTTCCCTGCTGTCACTACTTTACAAGAAAATGTCTTCTTCATTACATCCCCAAACCTTGAAGTAAGCCTACTATGCAGTTGTGATGTATTGTGCGTAGTGACAGTATACACTCCAGCACATCCTAAATTCCATTAGGTCATTCAGCTAATTCACTCTTACCCCACTTACTGGCTATGGTTTGACCAGCCTTGTCCTATCCTCACGCCAGCATCATCTTAAAACTTCACATCTTTTGCCATACCTGTGACCCTGTCATGTCATCACTGATTAGATACATTTGCTTAGGATAAAATAAAACCAAAAAACAATAAACTTGCCTGAGGATGTGGCTAAGTATATCTGTCGATTTATTTGAGGGTGCGTCTTCACCTTTCCTTATTCTTGCTATGCTTTGGCTCCCTGGAATCTGGATCATAGGATTCTGTTTGCATGAAAGTGATCAGGCTATTTGTAAAACCTTTGGTGAGGCTGAATAAACAGTTAATAACTCAGTTCTTTTTAAACATGCCAAAGTAGATATGTGGCAGGTATCTCTAAAGTAATGATAACAATTAATTTAAATAAGTTGATAAAGAATTTATGGGCCATTTTAGCTGATCGAGATAATGACTAGGTTTGGGAGCGCTGTCTGGTCCATTTTTTATTTTTTCATTTGGGCAATGATCGGATCTAAGAGGGAGTTTGGTTGGAAATTTTGTTACTTTATTGTATCACTGTTCTAACTTATGTAGTTGGTTGGATGCACTGTAAGTTTGTGAAAACAGGTAATATATTGTAGGCCGGATAAGTTCAGGGAGGATATTGTATCTATTGTACTTCGGAGAGAAAGTGTTTAGCTAGGCACATTTTACAATGAGTGTGTTGGATGGCATACAGAGTAGATTTGTCAGATCACAGTTTTTCTTCCTTAATGACACCGCGTAGTTTGGTGTAGTAGACTTGTTCTACTTTAGTGTTAATGGTTTAGCTTATAGTGAGGCTTTGGTTATGTGATTGATGATTGTTGGGGCAGAATAAGACTAGTTTAGTTTTTACAGGGTTTAGTATTAGTTAAGATTGCTTGAGCCATGTTTCAGTGGAGGATAAGATTGTTGAGTTGTGATTGGTCTGTAGGCCTTGCTGTTGTAAAATTTGTTTTTCCTGAGTCTATATAAGCCTAGTGTTTGTGTGGTTTTATGCTCAATTCCTTAGAGCTGCTGTTGGTTTGGCGACTTTGCCTGAAATTTGCACTGAATCTAAAGACACCCACTGCTAAAGGAGCAAAAATAAGTATCATTTTGCACTTCTGATGATTATTTTTATTGTATTTCATAAGAACTCTGTATTAATTGTTACATTTCTTGCCCTTTTGTTGAGTTTCAAAGCTGAACTACTGTTGGCGTAGTATTAAATTACATAGTCTGCCAGTCTTATAGCACAGTAGTATCTATATTGTGTGGTTTCCCTGCACTTGAGCTCTAAAACCAGCATTTTAACATTAAGAGGGTTTTCTGACTGCACTCTTGTGGCAGAAATGTGCTGTAGCACAGCGGTCTCCAACCTTTTTTGCACTCATCTAAGAAATTTTTCCATGGACTGGCCATCATGAGTGCATAATAAAGTGCATAATATTTATTTATTTATTTGACATTTGTTTACCAGGGAGACCTGACTGGACTAGAAGTCCATTTTCACCCAAGACCTGGGAAGAAAAGCTCCAAAGTACAATAAATTAAAAAAAAAAAGCGGACATTCTGCTTAACACCATAACATTGATCTGCTATAGTTGAGAGGTACATAAACCTAATATCAACCTTATTGACTTTCTAAGTTTATAACAGCAATATTTAAAATCTGTCCCTGTTATTTTGCTCTGTCCGGCATACCTCTTAACTGTACAGATTTTCGCAGAATGTCCAGAATTTTACCTCATATTTTTGTTCTATTGCTCATAAAATTGTGGTTTTCTGACAAATCTCTGGGAAAACTTTGAGGACTGAAGTCAGTAAATAATGGCAGGCAGCTGAATTTCAGACTTCATATCTTTCGGAAAATTCATGCTAAAGCAAAACCTATTATTCTGTCAACTTTCTAAGTCTGTAAGAGCAATATTTAAAAAAAGTCCCTATTTTTAGTCCTTTGTCCGTCCGCCCCATAATTTGTGGCTTTGTCCATATTTTTTGCTCTAACAGGTTGAAAGGAGTGCTGTCCAGATTTATAGTGCAAGAGGTTGAGTGGTATGGTTGAGAGGCGCGCAAACCTCAATGCTGCTGCTGTTGCCAGGGATCACTCTCACTCTTCACTCTCAACCTCTCTCTCTCTCTTTCTCTCTATCACACCCAAATACACACACACACACACACACACAGTCTCTTGCATTCATGCACGCATTTACTCACACAAGATCGTCCTCACTCTCGCTGGATCTCTTACACACAGTTTCTTTTGCTTTCATGCACGCATTCACTCACAGATGCAGACAGAAACATACACACATACACACACACACACACACACACACACACACACACACACACACACACACACACACACACACACACACACACACACACACACACACACACACACACACACACACACACACACACACATAAACACACTCATACACATACATACACACATGCATATTTTCATTTCACTCTGTGCCTGGCGGCCCTGTACTAAGTGATTCATGGCCCAGTGGTTGGGGCCTGCTGCTATAGCAAACCTGTCTGAGTAGGGGGCTGCTGGCTGAATGCTTATTATGTGTTTTGCTGATTGGTCTATAGGCCTTGCTGTTGTAAAACTTGTTTTTCTGTTTCTATGTAAGCCCAGTGTTTGTGTGAGTTTGTGCTCAATTCCTCAGAGCAGCTCTTGGTTTGGCTACTTCTCCTAAGATTTACACTGAATCTGTTGCATCTAAAGCCATCCTCTGCTAAAAGAATGAAAATAAGTACCATTTTGCACTTCTGCTGATTATGTTTACCATTAGGTGGCTTGGATATTCGTAACTGGCCCAAGGTGCGAGTGTGTGTGTGAGTGAGTGGTATGGATGAACTATTGTGGTAGGACTAGCCACCCGGTGGTGTAAACTTTGGCTTGAGATGATTGTCACTGTTGAAGTTACACTCCATCCCCATGTATAAAATGGGAAAAAGGGGTTGAGGATGGATGGATGGATGGATAAGAATCCTGTATTAATTGTTACGTTTCTGGCACTTTAGTAGAGTTTCAAAGACGAAGTGTTTCCACTGCTGCTGTAGTACTTAATTACATTGTGTCTGTTAGTTTTACTGGACAGTAGTATCACATTTTGTGGTTTCCCTGCACTTGAGCTCTAAAACCAGCATTTTTACATTAAGAAAGTTTTCTGACTGCACTCTTGTAGCAGAAGTGTGCTGTAGCAAACCTGAGTTGGGGACTGCTAGCTGAAAGCTTATTTGTATGTTTTCCTGATTGGTTTGTAGGCCTTGCTGTTGTAAAACTTGTTTTTCTGATTCTCTATAAAACCAGTGTTTGTGCTAGGCTGCTCCCCACACAGCAACACTATCAAGTTAAAATTTCCAGTGTTATAACAATCTCTGCAACTTTCTTCAGTGCCCCTGCTGTTCTCGGAGCATCTGACTTGTACACTGAGTATAGCACTCATTCTTAGTCCATGTGCTATCATCCCTGTCCAGTTAAATCTCCCCACTCTTCTTAGTGGTTAAACCCATAGTAAAAAACCTGAAGCCATAGATAGGCACTTTTCTTCTATCTCTGGTGTCAGCCTGGTGGACATTGGCATCCTGAGGCAATGTAGCAGTTGCCTCCTGTATACAGACAACCACTTAATTCTGAAACATACAGACACAGTATGTAACAGATGTAGTTGCTGTTGTTTGTCTTTCAGCTTTTTCCTGGTAAGGGGTCACCACAATGGAACTCCAGTCTGTTAATGATTGGCAGTAGATTTTTACGAAATGCCGAGGTGCCAGCTCAACGCCCAACCTTCAATGAAGGCACGCCCATTTACGCATGCATGTCTTTCGAATGCTACTCAACTGCGGGGAGGACATGCAAACTCCACACAGAAGGCACTCCCAAGCCAAGCCGAGAATCGAATGGGAGAACCTCTTGCTGTGAGGTAACAATGCTACCGCTGTACCACCGCGGCAGTCATGTAACAGATGTAGTTACAGTATAAAAATTGAGACACGACTCTCACATACTGACAAATCAAATGACAAACATGTCAGCACACGCACAGCATTTCTCTCACTAAATAAGGTCTTGACACACAAGCCCACATATGCGGAGCTACTCATAAGTAACTTACCAAAACGTCAGAGGCCTACCATACACTGCCCTCAGAAAACGCATGCAAACAAAGCCAAGTCAACACCAGCCACTACACATAAAACTACTCATCTCGGTGTCTCCACAAGCAAGTACCTAAGGTGAAACACCACACATTTAAACATCTTGATCATAAGAGAGTCCACCATGAGACACATGGACACCACCTCCTCACGAGGGTGGATAAAGAGATGGTTATAGTCAGTTGCCTGTCAGTGGCCAGGATTCGCCAGATCACACAAACACTTGTGTCACTCAACTACAAGTACCAGTATGACTCAGTTATAGTCCATGTGGGTGTGAATCACATGAGATATGCCTCCCTGGACAATCTGAAGAGAGACACGTTGGACCTCTCTGAACACCTCACCAAGAATGATCCCACAACATAAACAGAAAATGATTGACTTCAGTAATTGGCTTAGTCATTCCAAGGGGATCCAGCATTTTCCAGCCTTGGACAACATGATTTATAGATCACTCAGCTTCGTCAGAGATGGTATGCACCAGTCGCCACTAGGCTTTTGAATACTGGCCAAGGCATTAGCAACCCGTATAGTGCCTTTTTAGGAAATGCCAAACCAGCAGACTTACTGATGTAACAAATTCATATAAAGCCAAGCTGAGGGTACTACTGCTCAATGCTAGGCATCTTAACAAAAAACTGCACTTCCTGGAAGCTCTTCTATCCCTGGAGAATGCTGACAATTGTGCAGTTACAGTGACATGGTTCAATGCTGCTGAAAACACCCCAGCAGTGCAAGGCTACAATGCCAATCACACATTCAGACCATCCTCTGAAAAGGAAGAAACAAAAGACAGAGGTGTTTCTATTTACATAAAAAGCAATCACACCTCTAGGCTGGTCAAGCAGGGAGACTTGCTTCAGCTACTCCATGTCCAACTGACCACAGGCAAAATCCCCCACCATAGTATTGCTAGCTACAGGTCCCTAACCATGAACCAAGAAATCCACTCTGCATACTTGAAGATACTAGAATCACTTACTATTCAACCCAGCACATTATTCATGGTTGATTTTAACTACTCCTCCATAAACTGGAAACATATATGACCACTAACATGCAGGTTCAGAGATTCCTGGACTTTGTCAATGCAAATGCTCTGGAACAGCTGGTCTGCACTTCTACTAGGGGCTCAAATATCCTTAACATAGTACTCACAAACATGGGGAGCATTGTACCCCCCTCCCCCAGTGCAATGTTTTCATTGGTTAGATCAGATCATAAATCAGTCTCTTTTGAAATAAATGTAACAGTAGTACCCCCCATCAAACCCTAAATATGTTTCCAAGGCAAATTACCTCCTATTAAGTGACAGCATAGGTAATTTTAAAATTCCCCCAACCCTGAAAACACAGAGGCCTATGAAGAAGTATACACACATGCCCTGTGCAATCACTTAAAAAACTTAGAAACAGTAGTACCTCACCAAACTAAACTCAAGTCTAGTCAGAAAAACAAGCCACCCTGGTGGACCCCTGGCATTAACAGATTATACAACAGAAGGAAGAAATTCATGTCTAGAAGTAAGTGGGAGGGAACGTAACACAAAAAACCCTCATTTGTTTCAACAGGCAAATCAAGGAACTAGTCAAGTCTTCAGAAAGCTAAATATAAGACTAAAATGGCCTCCCAAGCAAAAGATAACCACAAAGCATTTTTTAGTTATGTCTGAAATCTTAAGGGAGACACTCAACAATGTGCTGAGTTGGTTGTAAATGTCACTACCTATTTATTTGACATTTGTTTACAGGAAAAGTCCAATGGAACAAAGCCAATTTTCAGTGGAGACCTGGGGGGAAATGCTCCAGATGTATGTCTTTGTGACATGGGAAGAAACCGGAGTACGCAGAGGAAACCCACATGAATGCAAGGAGGACATGCAGACTCCACACAGATGGCATCCTAGCCAAAAATCGAACCAGAGAACCTCTTGCTGTGAGGTGACAACACTACCGCTGCACCACTATGCCCATAAGAAATAGCAAACCTGCTGGCTGATAAATTCAGCTCAGATTTCACCCCCTCATCACTTCCAGTCATTCCACTTAAAACGGTCCCTATTAGAAGAATGAAAGTCCAGAATATCGAATGCTGTAAAAAGCGAAAATGCCAGACATCAATGTGTTTTTTTGTGAGATCGTGGTACAGTGAAGATCGGGAAATTTGACCTTTCCTCACTGCAGTGTGATCTCAGAGTTGGTGTATATAATTAGCGGGGGGGGGGGGGCACAGCCCCCCACAATAAAGATTTCAATGTCTGGCATTTTCGCTCATATAACATAGACCCACTTAAAATTCCCCCAACCATACCTTTGCCTGTTATCATAAAAGAACAAGTTGTCACTGAACTCTCTACAGCTAGAAACACAGCATCACTGGGCCCTGATGGAATCCCAGGGTGCCTATTAAATAGCTTGAAAGATGACATAGCAGACCCACTCCGCTCTCTATTTAACCTTAGTCTCCAGACAGGCTTTGTCCCAGCAGAGTGGAAGACAGCAAAAGTCATCATTCTGCACAAGAGATGGCTATCAATTGACAGAGGAAACTAATGACCCATAAGTCTGACTAGCATCATATGCAAGGCTACAGAAAGGATAATCATGGACCTGATTAACAATGACATAGGATATCTCCAGGCTCTTTACCCAACCCTGTTTGGCTCCGTCAAGAGCAGTTTCTGCCTGCTCAATCTGGTAGACTTCTTTAAGAAGATCATCAAGGTCTTGGATGAGGGAAGACAGTGCATACCACCTACCTTGACCTGGCCAAGGCATTTGGCACAATACCCCACTCAGGTATTATAGATGAACTCACAAACTTGACCATAAACTTCTAAGTCCCAGATCATAGGATCATAGGACATTACTAGGCTAATGGCCTGAGGGTCCTTACAAACCTAGCCACATTTGCCCTTGTTATCATGATCAGCACATATTGCCCCTATCCAAGAGGGACACAGGTGGAACCCCTGGGGTGAATTTACAGTTACCCATTCAATTGTCCAGATTACATTTGAAGAGGGCCAATGAGGTGCTCTGTTTGACATGAAGTGGGAGTCTATTCCAAAGGTGTGGTAACCTCTGGGAGACAAATCTGTCCCTCCAGCAGGTTCTATTAATGGCACATACCAGGTTTAGGTCCTTAGAGTGAGTAACCCATGTGCCATTTCATTTGCAGATGTGCAGTATTTCCAATAACGCAGGGTCAGAGATCACCTTATATGCAAGGCAGAGATCACTTCTGAGTAGTCTGTATGAAAGAGAATAAAGTGACAGTGATTTCAGCTGATCCACATAGGATAGCTGCTGAAGACCTTGAATTTTGTTGTGGTCTCTCCAACTGCTGCAGGTGCTTTGAAAGGTACATACCAAAAGGGGAATTGTACTCAATTATTGGCCTAATGAGTGAGGAGTACAGTAAGGTGATAACTTCTCATTTTCTTAAGACAATGCCAGTACTTATGAGATGAGCCATATAAAATGCCCTTCTTACCACTGTGGAAACATGGTGATCAAAGGCAAGGTTGCTGTCAACCTGAGTGCCCAGATATCTCTCACCACTGAGTGCATACTTAGGTTATTGCCATTTATGTAGTAATTTGTAGGAACATCACTCTTACCAAAAGGGATGATAATACATTTTTTTGCATCGAGTTTGAGGCCATGACTTTGGCACCAGTTATTTATTTGAGTAAGACCTTCTGAAGAATGTTAACATCGTTTGGAGATTCTATGCATGCACCCAGTTTGCAGTTATCAGCAAACGTTGGCAGCCACAATCCCTCAGTTTTAGTTTGTACTTCAAAGAAAAAGATTCCAAACAGTAGAGGTCCCAGAACCAATCCCTGTGGAACATCACTGTTTACGGGTCTGCTGTTGGAGGTAGATTCCCCTATTTTGGCTGTATGGGTTCTATCAATGAGACAGTTTGCAACCCAGCTTATGATATAAAGGTTGATATCTAGCTGGGAGGGTTTGTCAATGATGCCTGAGTGAGGGATAGTATCAAATGCCTTGGTTAGGTTTAGGTAGGCTGTATGCACAGATTTTCCCTCGCCCAGGGCCCTGGTGACTGTCTTGATGAAGTCCAACAGGTTTAACAGGAATGATCTCCCCTTGACAAATCCAAACTGGGTAGGATCTATTTTTTGGAGATTACCTATCTCTTTGTTGCTAAGGTCCATGATGATTCTCTCCATGGCCTTGCAGATAAGTCTAGTCAGGCTAATAGGTCTGTAGTTCCCGGAGTCAGTAGAAACACCATCTTTGTACAAGGGAATAACAATGGATGTTTTCCATTCAGGTGGGATGAAGCCAGTGCTTAGACTGTGATTGAAAAGAGTACTCAGTGGTGATGCTAATTCTTGTTTGAGCCCATGTAGGACACAGCCTGTGATGTTATCAGGTCCCACTGATGCTGTGTTTTTGGCCTTAGAGATGGCGTTTATGACCTGCTCTTTAGAAATACAAGGTAGAGGATGTCATGAGGTACATGTGGTGGGGACAGAGTGAAGATTTCACCAATCCTGTCAGCTAACATACTAGCTATGTCCACCGGCTCAATATATGTGTTACCATTAACTACCAGTTCACCACAAATCTGTGCCTTACCTTTTAGGTTATGGATTTAACTAAAGAATGCCTTATGGCTGTCCTTTGTTGAGTAAGCTAATTTGGATTCATAGTCTGCCTTGGAGGATTTCACAAGAAACCTTATTTGCTTATTTAAGCTGAAGTGGGAGTGTCTCCAGTTTAAAGCCCGCTCCTTCTTACTCTTAGAAAGCAGTTTCTTCCTTTTATTGTAAAGCCTGTTAATGGTGGTTAAAGAGCTTGTTTTGGTCCTTACAGGCACTTCCAAATCAATGCAGATATACACGTGCTTGTATAGGGCATTGGTGTAGAGCTCGGCATAGTTACTGGTTCTGTCGGGGGGGAGGGTGCAGTGAAGCTATTTATAATTTATACCATTCACTAAGAGGTTATAATGTACTTTGGAGAAGTTTTTTAGTATAGGTGCTGCTTGAAGGGGGAAGCAGATGTGAAAGTTACTTTAAATGAGACTGATATGTGGTCAGATCTCACCAGGGATGAACTCACAGTGGGGGTGCTACAATGGTCTCCCATATTTGTAAGCACCAGATCCAGGATTTTGGCACCCCTAGTGGATGTATCAGCCAGCTGATCCAGGACACTGGAGTTGACAAAGTTGAGGAACCTTTTGGCAGGTGAGTTTGAGCACAAGTAATTCACCCAGTCAGTGCTAGGGTAGTTAAAGTCACCCAAAGCCATGGTGTTCGGATGTATCGCAATAGACTCAAGTTGATCCAAATAGGCAGTGTGGGTGTCTGATTCATAGAGGGGTTCTGTAGCTGGCAATGACTTGAATAGGTGTGCTACCAACAGTTAATTGCACCTGAAGTATCTCTAGGTCATCATACTGTTTAACCAATCTGGAGGTGTATTTATCTTTGATGAATATTGATACACCGCCTCCTTTAGTTTTCTTGCCTCCTGTTTGTGGTCTGAATGTGTGGACAGAGGTGTGCCCTGATATGGCTGGGGTGCTCTCCACAGCCTTGAACCAGGTCTTCTCGACTGCACAAATGTCTGCATCCACCAGGGAGAGGACTGCTTTCAGTGAGTGCAGTTTCTTGTTAAGACTCCTAGCATTTAGCAGCATGACCTTGAGATTGTTTTTGGTTGGTATTTCTACATCAGGAGTTTTGTCCTTGTGACACTGCCTAAAAAAGGCACTATGGAGGTGGCAAGAGCTTTAGCCAGTAGCTGAAATCCCAGGGGTGACAGATGAAGACAACCTCTGGCAAAGCATTGAGGTCTTTCAATCATGTCATCCTAGGCTGACAGATATTGGACCCTCTTGGAATGACACCAAAAACTAAGCCAATTATTGAAGTCAATAATTTTCTGTTTGTATTGAGGCATCATTCTAGGTGAAGGTAAAATGCTGCTTAAAACTAGGGACATACCTGCCTGAGACTCATAGTCTGAGAGGTGGTAGGTTGGCATAATGGTTAAGGTGTTTAACTTATAAATACAAGGGGCAGTTTGATTCTCACATGGGTTAACTGGCTAGGATTCAAATAGCCCACAAAGGTAGTTAGCCTAGTACTACTATTCTAATCTATGGGAGCTCAGTCATGTCTCTCTTCATATAATCCAGAGAGGTAGGCCTCAAATCGTTCACACCAACATGGACTATGACAGAGTCATAATAGTGCAAAGAGGATAGATCCACAAGTACAGCGGGTGCAAACGACCATACCAAATTGAAATTTTTGTTTGAGAGTCATAATAGTACCTATTGTTGAGAGACTTGAGTGCATGTGTGATATGGTGGATCCTGGCACGTGACAGACAGCTGACTGTGACCTTTTCCTTATCCAGCCTGGTGAGAGGGACATCTGCGGGTCTCACAATGGAGTCACCTATGACTGATATGTTAGCTTTAGTGTTTAACCTTATGGGCTTGACAGGTGAGACACTGGTGCATGAGCTAGTGTGTGTATTGTGTTCTGCAGAGGAAGTATTATGAGTAGCATGCTTGTGTTTATGTTTGGGAGATCTCTGGTGTTTAGGTAAGTTTTTCACAAGGACCTCTGCATATGTAGGTATGTGTGATGTAGGTTTGGGTGGAGTAGGTGGTGAGATGTGTATGGTGACAACCTGCTTAGTGTCAGATGTACTGACTGGCATGTGAGAGGGCATGGATTCAAGGTTTTTAATACAGTTGCATCTCTCACATATTGAGTTTGTGTGGACTAGAAGTAAAAGGTTGTCTGTATACATGAGGCAATTACTACACTGCCTCAGAATGACCATGTTGACCAAGCTGGCTGGAGAAATTGTGAGAAGTTACCCATCCATAGTGCTAGGTAAATTTACATGGTAAGAAAAAGGAATATGGCAGAAAAAGGGTCACACTTAAGAATAACTACTGAGTGAGGTCTGTTACTACCTCAGAGGCTAGGCTTAGTACTACACTAGTCAGTAGAGCAGGGCCGCAGAAAAACTATTGAGGCTGTTATCCAATGGGTGCTTACATAGCTTCACTAGTAATGCCGCTTTGTACAAAAATGTGCAAAAGATGATGACTACACTAATGGAACACAGATGTATCTAAGGAAAAAATTGTCAAAATTATCTGTCCAGCTATGGTGCACAATTGTGCGGCAGTGTGCGGTGCTGAGCGATGCGCAAACAAGCAGAAACACACTCAAAGGTGGGGCTTAAATACCAGAAAGCGAAAACCTAAAAAAAAATTAAAATGCTCAAAGGAACCAATGAATTGCTTTCTCCAAGCCCTCCTTGGGGGGAAAATCAGAACAAATAAACAGATGCTTTACAAACAGAGAAAATTTCCAGTAAGGCAGACAATTGCAGTACAACAGTGCATATTCATTTATTGTAATAAAATACAATAAAAAGGTAGGCAACAGACAATAAAGAGTCTAATAAATACTAAGAATAAGCAATAAATATTAAAAAAATGATCAAGAAAACAGGTAATTTATGGTTTGTAGTAAGCTTAGAGGCCTCTAGTCATCTGGTATCTCAGCACAGAGTGTGGCTTGTAGTCCTCCTCAGTTCAGCTCGATATGAGCAAACAGAAACCGACTCAAGGGTGGGGCTTAAATACCAGAAGGTTAAAACCTAAAAAAAAAATTAAAAAAGCTCAAAAGAACCAATGGGGTGTTTACTCCAAGCCATAGATCAGCCACCCTTTACCAGCCAGGTACCAATCAGCACAATCCTCTCACTAGAGTGCAGAAGGGCCCTTTCCAATCCAAGATGGCCTGGAAAATATACTCAGAACAAACAGCCACTACAAACAAACAGGCCTAGATGCAGCAAACCTGAATCTGTACTATGTTACAGCTACTAGCTACACTATTTTAGGTTGAAAACACTAAAGAAATGTTTACCACAGCAAAAAAAACAACAGTGAGACACTAAATAAATGTTTTAAACAGCAAAATAGGCAAGACAACTCTAAAGAATGCCTTTAACTGCAAACAGTCCAGTTATATAACACATTCCTTGGGAAGAAAATCAGAACAAACAAATAAACAGATGTTTTATAAACAGAGAAAATTTCCAGTAAATACTTTACAAACCAAATGGCTCATGGATAGGACACATGTTATTAGAATGGGGGAATCCACATCCAGCAAGAGGCCAGTCACCAGTGGAGAACCATAGGGCTCAGTGCTGGGCCCCCTTCTGTTTGGGATAGACTTCTCAGATGTCCAGGTACATGTAAATGGCCTTTGGCTGACCAAGTTTTCTGATGACTTCAAGTTGTGGCAATCATTGACACCCCAAATGATGTTGATATCCTTCAGAAAGACGTGCATAATAATACCATTTGGGAACTCAAATATCCTGCAAATTGCAACATTGATAGCTCCACTAGTGATAGATCTGGGTACTCAACTTTGACCACCATGTGTCAACAGTGGTGAGGAAATCCTTCTATATAGCTCAGCTTATAAGTAAGGAAATGGCATCCAGATCTAAGGATGTCACAGTTCCACTGGACTCAGCCCTCATCATACCAATAACTGAGTACAATGTACCCTTTGACATGTACCTTGCCTGTCACCTGCAACAGTTGGAGCATCCTCAGCAGTTTTCTACCAAAAAATAAAAAATACAGGGTATAAGCAACGTATTATATGTGGACTGATTAAAAGCCATATTACTGTATTCAGTTTCCTACCAATTACTGATAGGCGATCTGTGTCTTGTCTGACGTACAAGGCAGTGTCTGACCCAGCCCTGATGGAAATGTTGCATATTCGCAAAACTAACTGAATGAGGATTACCAACTCCAAAGATCTAAACCTGATCTCTGACATGAATAGATCATGCTGACAAGACAGATATGTGTCCCAGAGATTGCCCCTCCTCTGGAATAGGCTTCCTATTCACATGAAACAGAGCCCTTCCTTGATCATCTTCAAGCACAATTTGGACAAATGGATGGGAAATCGCAAATCCACTCCTGGGATGGCACCCATGTCCCTTATGGACAGAGGCAGTTTGTAAAAATAGTCAAAACCCTGCTTACTGACCCTTGTTATCTCTCCCCTAGGGATAGAAAATTGGATCAAATCTGGGTAAAAATGGCTAAGCTTATAAGGGCTCTTGAGCTGTTAGTTTAATAATCTCCTATGAACTTATGAACCTATGAACACCCCACATTTGTGCTTTAAATGGAACACCATCTCTACCATCACCAACCTGGTCTGCAGCAGTCAGACTAGAAATATGGGTCTGAATTGGTGCCCATTTCAGATCTCACAGCTTGTGCGCAAAGACACACATCCTCTCCAGCTGCATTTGCACAACTGAAAGCACAGTGATGGCTTGTGAGATACATTGCATTTAAGTACGTTAATAAGCACAGAAGGTGTTAAAAATGGAACTGAAATATGGCCATGTGTGATGTTCAAACTATTGAGAGATGTTCCGATGTTAAATCCTGATATGTTTTATGTTGTTGGTTATAATCATGGTTGTTTGGAGGAAAATGGTATGATGTGTGATATATTGGGGATGTTGGGACTTACACAGTATTAAAATTGAGTAGTACCATCTGGGAATCAAACCCAAAAACAATAAAATGTTAAACTTTGCTTATTGCTCGTTAGTGCCACAGAAGAACTTACTTTTTAATATGCTAATGAAAGGTATACAAATTTAACAATGTATGGAGATATTCTTCAGAGATGCCTGCATGTCTTTGAATTTATTTAGTCATGGGACTGTGTTTGCATGTAAAATGTAGAACTTTTGTAAATACATTACAGATGCATGCAGTTGCATGACCTGAGTAACACATGAGGGATTAGGTTACAAACGTACATCAAAATATATACATCATAAACATAAACTTACAGTATGTGATAACTTAGAAGAATTCTAACAAAAATATCAGGCACATCATACCTATGCACAGGCATTCTATATTAAATATAATCTTTGTCATGTATAACATAATTTACACACAGCATATTTGGCTTCTATAGCAAGCAATAATGATACATTTCTTACAATAAGTATAGTTATGATACTCATATGCATTTAATGTGACATTCCTAATCGAAATGTTATGACAAATAGCATTCTGACCCCCTATACATAAGCATTCTGCATTAAATATCATCTTTGTTGTGTTTAGCATAATTTATACACACTATATTTGACTTCTATAGCAAGCAATAAGGATACGTTTGTTGCAATAAGTATAGTTATGATTCTCATGTGCATTTACTGTGACATTCCTAATCAAAAATGTTATGACAAATGGCATTCTGACCCCCTCTGTAAAAGTAACTGTGAACTGGATTTAAACCCTGCATTAATTGCCCTTTTATTTTTAAGTTCACTTCACTTATGCCTTGTGCCGCAGGAATGGTTAACCAAAATCTGGAATTCATTCACTGAGTGCTATCCAGAGTGCTGATGTCTGCACACAGGTGCCTGTCTATTTTTTCCTACAGAAGGTGTTCAAAATTAAATGTTTTACATCTTTTCTTGGAAAAAGGAAGATTCTGAGTAAGCAACCATTAACTATCCACTCTATACATCAGGCATAGATGCAACCCAAAGTCACAAAGAAATGTGCAAAGGACAGGACACATTCATCATCACTTTGACAGGGTGGGGGGCAGGAGGGTAAGTCTGACACCAAAGAAGTGAATGTGTGCAAGTAAAACAAATATTTATTCCATAAGCATCCAATTTGCAGGGCCAGTAGAAAGACATGTTTAACAGTCAATAGTACTGCTTAGATAAGTAGAGAGTAGGTTTGTGTGTGTGTGTGTGTGTGTGTGTGTGTGTGTGTGTGTGTGTGTGTGTGTGTGTGTGTGTGTGTGTGTGTGTGTGTGTGTGTGTGTGTGCATGTGAAGTGGTAGGGGCAACTATTTGCTGAATGTGTGTGTGTGTATTTGTGTGTGTGTGTGTGTGTGTGTGTGTGTGTGTGTGTGTGTGTGTGTGTGTGTGTGTGTGTGTGTGTGTGTGCATGTGAAGTGGTAGGGGCAACTATTTGCTGAATGTGTGTGTGTGTATTTGTGTGTGTGTGTGTGTGTGTGTGTGTGTGTGTGTGTGTGTGTGTGTGTGTGTGTGTGCATGAACACAGTCAAGCACTGTGCTACCACTACACCCTGACATCTCTAACAGGTGTGAGTCATGCATGGTAGACTAGTCAGTTTTGCGTCATCACTGCCAACCACGAGAACGTGTCTTCCAGGATTTGCACTGCTAGTTGTATGGCCTTGTCT
>NC_056727.1:1238390176-1238437676 GCF_019279795.1 Protopterus annectens | reverse complement strand
AAGAATGACTTTTTGTCATTGTCTGTGTGTCCCCTTTCTGAGCAATTGCCATTATATGAAATACTGGTTATGTGTGACCTATTACCTGTGAAGCAGCAAGCAGATGTGGAACGGATGAATATGCCATGCTGACACAGTAACAGCTTTGTTTCTTGCTACATATATCTATTAAATATATCAATATGGTCCTTTTAAATGTTTTTTATAATGCCTTTTACATGTGTTCTAGTCATTAGCATGCAAACACAGTTCACTTCTTAGGAAAAAAGTGAAAAGTCTAATTTTGAGCACCTTCTGTGCCATAAACTAGCCTGGCACCCATAGCTGGCTTTAGGCACAAGTGAACCCTGTGGTCACTGGGGAAGCCCTGTTCCTGGGGCCCCCAACCAGAGCAAATTATCTTAAATTGATATTTTATAACATGTCTGTCAAACCAACAAAAGCTAGTATAGTAATCCTGTATACTTACTAAACCAGGTGGGTAATAGCTCATATTTAGAGCTTCTTTAACACATTATGGTTATAGTAACAGTGTTTTATCAAGTAAAAGGCTTTATTTGTTGTGTCTTTTTGCTTTTCCCGGTTAGGCTGTCGCCACAGCGGAACTCCAGTCCACTAATGATTGGCAGTATATTTTTACGTGCCGAGTTGCTGGCCCTAGCACACAACCTTCAATGAAGGTACACCCATTCATGCATGTCTCCACACAGAAGACGCTCTAGCAGAGAATCGAACAGGACAACATCTTAGTGTGAGGCGACAACGCTACCACAGCACCACCACTGCAGTATAATTCCATAAAATATGTTACCACTGACATAGTGCCCCCAGCTAGTTAAACCCTGCTGGTGGACACTCTCTCCACTAAACATAACAATATAAACAGTAACGTAAAAAATCACACACGATAGAATAAATGCCTTTGTGCTTCCACCAAACCAGTATAAATAATATCCAACTACACTAAGCACCAAAAGGCAACCAAGGACTCGACAAAATTCCAGTAAAACTATATTGAGATAAAAACAATATAAACGTTTATTCAGTAAGCACTTTCACATATGCTTCCTCAGACCGTAAAACTTTTTCAATGCACAAACATTTATTTAAATAGGAGTCATGTGATGAAAAAATCAATTATTCAATTAGCTTACTTAAAAACACAATATTTAGTTAGAATGCATTTCCTGTTATGTGTATAATATATAATATATGAATAGCTTGCAGGGATTTTTTAAAAGTTTGTATCCAAACATGATATTATTATTATTCTCATCATGGTCAGTATACAGTCCCAGTACAACATTTTTTTTTTAAATTTCTAACTACTTTCAAGTATGCTATTAATTAACGAACTGCAACATTATTCATCAGCTCTAAGGCTAACACACATCAGTATCTGCTAGTAACTCCCTTTCTAGAATCTTTAACCCGATTAAATCAATTGTCATTAATATAATAAATATTGGGAATCAAATACAAGTTATATACTATGCCTTAAGCATAATATAACCAAAACATCCATAGGGCTAACATACAAACAAGAAATTGATATAACAAATAAGAATTAAAACTAAAGCAACAAAGTTTCTTATATAGCTCTATAAAATTTTGCTGCCTTATTATTATTCTCATCACATTCAACATACGATCCCAGTGTAAATATGTTAAAGAGTTCTATCATCTTTCAAACACACTATTTGTCCCTCTCTACTGATGAGCTCATGGAACTAGTCAGGTAAATTATCTGGAAAAGTTATGTCCAAAGAAACCATTTGTTCCTGGTACTAGTCATCACCAATGCTCTACAGAATTTTTTCAAAAAATGGTATTATTTCCAACTACATATTAAAGTCTTCTAACATCTTTCAAGCACACTTTTGAATGGCGAACTAAGACGTTAGCCATCAGCTCTAAAGCTTGTACACATAGGTATCTGCTGGTATCACCCTTTTTAACAACTTAGACTTATAAGGTCAGTTATCATTATTGCAATGAAAATGAAAAATCATATATGAATTATATACTATGCATTAGGCATAATATAGCTGAAACATCCGTAAAGCTAGTGTGCAGACAATCAACAGATGCGTCCATGTGAAAGTCTATAAATATGAATTTAAGGTAATATTATTGTCAAAGCGCACTCATAAATTGATATCTTGTTAGACCTCAACGAATAATAAATACTATAAATAATATAAAATTTGTCTAATGAATTGGTTCACCTAATATATTTGAGACTACTAAGGACTAAATGTCCGAATGTCTAAAACGCTACTCATTGATAATAAAATAAATTACATTTATGGAACAAGCAAGTAATTAATAATAAATCTAAGATATTTGATAAATGAAATTTTAAACATAGATATAAGAATTATATACATTTTAGCTGATGTTTCAATAAGGTATATATAATCCTCTATATAACTAATGAATATACCTTAAAAGTAAAAATATATTTAATATGTGCCTATATATTGTATTTTAGCTTAAAATATGCCTGTTGTTAACTGGCTAAAATAGTTCAAATACTGAATTATAAACATGGGCACAATAACAAATAGTTTTTCTTTAATTGTAGCATATTGATCTTTTTCTAAGGACAGGCTTGATGGATGCTTTTTCATTAAGGCCCTTACCTTTATCTGCCCTTAATCTAAAAATCCAAGTTAACTCTTTATTTTCCGTGATGTTTCTAATATTACCTTCTCTAATGGTTGGTTGATTTGTGTCGATCACCATGAATTTAAAAGTATGCTCAGTACCACATGAGTGTACATGCTTAGCAAGGGCATTATTTAAATAGTTAATTCTAATAGCATATAAATGCTCTCTTATTCTCTCACGAAATGCCCTGTCAGTTTTTCCTACATAGTATGATGAGCAGTGCTGACATATACCTAAATATACTATGTGCATTGTATTACAGCTAGCTGATACCTTAAATTGATAAGTGTTTCCTGTTTCAAGATGTACAAATATATCTGTCTCTTTGATATATGCACAAAAATTGCATTTTCGACATGCAAATGTCCTTGAATGACCTTCTGTCCTTATTGTGTCCGCTTGATAACATAAAAGTCTTTTAAGGTTAGGTTTATTTTTAAACTGATATCTGGGTTTTTCCCCCACTATACCTTGTACATCTGTAGTTAAAATGCGTCAATGATGTTGTATTATTCTCATAATTTCTTGGTTATCTCTAGTGTAATATAGTGGTATTTTCAAAGTAGATACTACACTTTCTTTGTTGCTTTGCTCAATTCTAGTATCAGAGTAATATGGAGCAGCTCTATTATGTCTCAGCGAATCCATGTCCTGCAAGCCTTGTTCTACTTCATATGGGTTGTATCCTCGCTTGATTAACTTATTTTTAAAAGCTTCTATTTCTTTTTTATATCCATCATATGTAACATTGAGGCATGATATCCTCATGCCTTGTACTTTAATGATATTGTCAAAGATATACTGAGGATGCATACTACGTCTATGTAAAAACATATTTTTATAACATTTCTTTCTATGTACTCCTGTATTTATTGATGTACTCATTACTCTTTCAACGAAAACATCCAAAAACTCAATTCGATAGATTGAGCTATTCAATGTAAACTTTAGGCAAGTAGTCATGTTATTCATTTCTTGCATACACACATGTAAGCTGCTTTCATTGCCTTTCCAAAGAATAAAAATATCGTCTACAAAATGACGATAAAATACAACATGTGTCTTAAACCAGGATTTCTCAAAGAGTTCTTTTTCTTCCCAAAATGCTAAAAACATGTTGGCGTAGCTATTGGCACATGAAGTGCCCATAGCTACGCCATCACGTTGGATATAGACTACCTTCTCAAAAACAAAAATTTTGTTTTCAAGTATTATTTCAAGAAATAAACAGATGAGATCAATCCTAGATACACAGTATTCGCTATGTTTAACAAGGTATTTCTTAATATAATCAATACCTAGATCATCAGGAATCATTGTAAACAATGACTGTATGTCCAAAGTTACAAATATCATATCCATTGTCATGGAATTAATACTACTATAGGTATATAGATCCATCAAAAATTGTTTTGTATCTCTAAGTATAACACCATTGTTGCTTAAAATAGGTTTTAGCTGTTTCTCCACATACAAAGAAAAAGGCTCTGTACTCCACATTCTTCCTGACACAATAGGTCTCATAGGGGGTGGTAAGCATTTTTATCTATTTTTGGTATGCTTGTATTAACGGTATGGTGGAATTTTCAACCTGCAGAAAATTAGCCAAATCATTAGTAATAGCATTTTCCATTAATAAATCGTTTATGGTTTTGGATATATTAAATTTAATCCTATCCATCTCATTTTTATTAATAATCTTATAGTGTTGTGTATCATAAAGCATTTCTATCATCGTCTTGCTATAATCAGACCTATCCATGATGGCCAATGGACCTCCTTTATCTTCTGGTCTATATACAATATCAGTTTCATTTCATAAACTTTGTAGACCTTTCCTTTCATTATAATTTAAGTTATTTTTATGTTTATTATATGTATGCTTCCCTTCTTCAAACAATGCATAAACGTCTTCTTCAACTAAATTGTAAAAAGCTTCTACAAGAAAATGGTTGTTAGGAACGAAGCCATTTGTTTTTTTAAAGACATTATGGTGAAAATTTGTTCCATTGTGTCTAAAATTATATTTAAGCATTAAATTTCTTGTAAATGTTTTGATATCTATTAATACATCTGTAAGCCTATTACCATCTGTAGGGATGAAACTAAGACCTTTATTCAGTACATTCAACTCATTAATGTCAAAAAGTCTACTGGAAATGTTCCATATTAAGCTGTCTTTGTTTGATTCCACATCTTCTTGAGGGTATGATTTGATTCCGTCTCTATCGACAATTTCCTTTTCTGGCGTCCACGACTGTTGGATCGATACCCTCCCGCCCCCTTCTCCACTGAAATGGGAAGGGGGAATTATTGAAAATCCATATGATTATTATGTTCAGTATTACTTCTCACTTTAAATGTTGTACTGGCCATAGCATATGTTTTCGGTCTTACTGCCGGTCGAGAATTGTCTATTTCATTACTCTTATTAAGTTTCGTGCTACGACAGAATATATTTCTGTTGTCTCTGGGGCAGTATCTGTTAAATTACCAATCACTGAATCATCTGAAGCAGCCCTACTTATATTCTCAGTAACTTGTACAACATTAATCTGACCATCTGTCTGTCTCTTGATAATCTTTTGCTTCCCCTTGAGCATAATGTGGACAAACATAGTTAGAAGATTGGATTATAGGAACATCTTTCTCATCCCTATTACTTACAGCTGTGTGTCTATTATCCAAAGCAGGTTTGGGCCAGGTGAAGATATGGCCCATCCGGAAATCCTGGATGTCCCTGTCTAATTTCACATGTTTCTGTTGTATCAAACATCTCTCATACACTAATACACTGTCCAAAACATTAAGCAATGCTTCATCAACTAATTTGATGGCATACTTAGAGTAAAGAGCTTGTTGTTCTTCTATAATGGATTTTCTGAGGTTTATCTCCTCGGGTTTAAAAAAATCAAGCATTAAATGAATGTAATTCATGCTCACCTCGATGTTTAATTTTTGCCATTTGGCAAGCAGCTCTGGGTATTGTTCTCCATAGGTGGGCATCTTAAGGACTTGTAGGCCCCTCGGAACAATTCCCCTGTTGATACATGCTTTGAAATGCTGTCTTTGTGTTGTTAACCGTTTTAACTTAAACGAGTCTGCTTCTAACTTATCCATCACTATACGTAGTTGTTCAATAGCTTCTATGTCGTTGTGTTCAGTTATATCAGTATTACTACCACCATATAACAACAGCGGATTGATTTCACTTTCCAAACAGGAAACAAACTTCTTAGAAAGGCATTTGCCGCTTCCATGGGTTGCTTGAGTTTTTAATTCATGCCAGTCAATTCTGTTATTATGAACTGCCTGTTTTTTTTGAGTTATGTTATTAGCTGGTATAATTTCAGTTCTCAAGGATCCAGTGGGTCTATAGTCCAACTCAATGTTCGCATTATCCTCAGCCATGTCTCCATCGAGTGTGTATAAAAACCAAGTAACAGTAACGTAAAAAAATCACACACGATAGAATAAATGCCTTTGTGCTTCCACCAAACCAGTATAAATAATATCCAAATACGCTAAGCACCAAAAGGCAACCACGGACTTGACAAAATTCCAGTATAACTATATTGAGATAAAAACAATATAAACGTTTATTCGGTAAGCGCTTTCACATATGCTTCCTCAGACCATAAAACTTTTTCAACGCACAAACACTTATTTAAATAAGAGGCACTACCTCACTTATCCATAGTTTCCTGCATTTCTGATAGTCTCCTCTCCAGCTTCTCCTTTGATTGTGTCTGCCCGCTCCGTTTGCCCTACGGGCTCACTCCGCTCCCCTACCCTAACCCCAAATTCCACCCACCCCAGTAGTCCTAATCTTATACTTCCTAAACCACACCCCTCACTCATCCTGCCTATTATCCACCCAATCAATTTACTCCACCTAGCCACACCCACCTCCTCTAATTCTTTCACTAGTACTCTCTACTCCTAGAGCTGTTTTCCCAAATAACATCACTCCTTTCTCTACATAAGTCTCTCCCACTCCTACCTCTCCATTATTTTATCCCACCAAACCTCCTTAGTTTTTGTATAGTTGCAGTTTAACAACATGCAAAATACAATAAAAGTCTTCATAACCAACTTAACACTCCTAACTATATTCTTACCTGTCCTGACCTCAGCCTATCTCCTAACCCATTTTGAAAAATCCAATCTGTTCCTCTACAACCTCCCTCCAAGACAAACAACCACTGTTGATATCTTCCACTCCCATAAACACATTAATAGCATTTCCACGCCCTGTTATATGTCACCTCAATACCATCGATGCACACACATAAAGCATAACAACCTGATAACAAAGAAATGGAAACTCCTAATTAACTATTCACACAACCCCGTATCTAAACCACTAAGCCCTATCTTAAGGGATGGTGACATACACCCTAATCCAGGCCCTACCATAGCATCTACAATAAATATCCACTGCACATCTTACTTAAACCTGCCTACCTTAAGCAAACTCTCCAACTCTCTACTTATAGCACATCTCAATACCCGCAGTATCAATAACAAAATTGCCCACATTCATGCTCTCCTAGATACTCACTCCTTTGACATGTTCTGCCTTACAGAAACATGGTTAAAACCAGGAACTAAGGATAATGAAATTATCCCTCCTGGCTATAACATATTGAGACAAGACCACTTAAAACGTAAGGGCAGGGGAGTCGCACTCCTCTACAAAAATGGACTACAGATCTCCTCTATAACTGAAAACCCACCCTTGCACAATAAGGCTGAAGTCCTAATCTCCAAACTGCAAATCAACCCAAACAAATCCCTCTATGTGATCTGTATCTATCTACCCCCTGGTAATAACAACACTATAATAGAAGATATTCTTAGATGGCTGTCCTCAACTTACCCTCAAGAAACAATAGTACTAGGTGACTTTAACACTGACTGGAACACCATTAATACCACTAACCCTTCCACACATATTAATATCCATGGTTTTATTCAAACTATCAACTTAACGACCATAATAAACAAACCAACCAAAAAAGAGAGCACCTTAGACTGGATACTTATAAATAAAGACCCGCATACTTATAATGTAGGTACCTTACCAGATGATCTAAGTGATCATATGCTAACTTATATAATAAGACAAAAGAATGATATATCTATCACTCCAGCCTATAGGATAACACGAACAAAGAAACACTTTAACCCTGTACTCTTCCAAAATGAACTCAAAGCTTGTGACTAGAAACCTGTAAAAATACTCCCACTAGATGAAGCTGTCAAATATTTTAACTCTAAATTTCTTGCAATCCTAGATGAGCATGCACCCAAACGATCTATTAGAATAAAATCCAAACCAGTCCCCTGGCTAACAAAAGAGACTAGACAAAAAATACTACTCAGAAATAAAGCTTGGGACAATTGGAGAACTAACAGAACCTCCCCTGAAAGACAAACCTTTGGACAGCTGAGAAACATAACTAAAAAGGCTATACTCTCTGACAAAAAGAACTACTATAGTAAGCTACAACAAACACACCACAAGAAGCCTCAGAAATTTTGGACTAACATCAACAGACTCCTCAAACCTGGTCAGTCTAGCACACCATCCCCTCATGATGCTGATCATAATACTCCACTTCAAATAGCCAACAACTTCAACATCTATTTCACAGAGACCATACAGTCCCTAGCTAGTCAGCTTTCCACTGATAACATGAGGCTCCCTTCTTCTACAGCTGGATCTCTACCAACTTTTAGATTTCATCCTATTTCAACAACTTTCATCTACAAAATCCTACTAAAGCTTAAGCCTTGTACTCCTTCAGCTGACCAGTTGCCTTCTGAGTATTTGCAAATAGCAGTGAAAGTTATTGCCTTTCCCATATCCATCCTACTCAATAGAACCATTAATGAAGGCATCATTCCAGACATCTGGAAAATCTCCCACATCATCCCCCTACATAAAGGTGGTAAATCCAACGACTACTCTAATTACAGACCAATAGCTCTCCTATCACCCCTAGCTAAAGTCATGGAAAAATGCATTCACCATCAGTTACTCAACCACCTAACTAAACACAATATTCTGGCTACATGCCAGCATGGCTTTAGGCCATTTCATAGCACTACCACTGCTCTACTATCTTTCACTGACACCATTAATAAGAACCGTAATAACAACATCCTCTCTTCTGCTCTCTTCATTGACCTTTCAAAGGCTTTTGATATGGTTAATCATCCCCTTCTTATAAATACTCTTGAACTTCTTGCTCTAGATCCCCCAGTTATACAATGGTTCAAGTCTTACCTTAACAAAAGGGAACAGGCAGTTCTCTGGGAAAATAAACTATCATCTCTCCTACCAGTCACCCTTGGAGTCCCCCAGGGCTCCATTTTAGGATCTCTTCTCTTTTCTTTATTCATCAACAACTTTCACACAGCAGTCCCTGAAGTTACCTGCATTCAATATGCCGATGATTCCACACTTATATGTTCTGCTAACTCCACATCTGAACTACTCTATCTAACTCAAAAAGTATTTAACTTAGTAGAAGACTGGTTCCTAAAACGCTGCCTTCTTTTGAATGCCAAAATAACCAAGCTTCTACTCTTTGCACCCACCAGTAGGTCCTCTCCTATGGATTTCTCTATTATATCTAACAACGGTACCCTTATCTCTCCCAAACACAATACCAAACTATTAGGAGTCACAATTGATAACAACCTTAACTTTGATATGCATATAAATAACACCATTCAAGCAGTGAACAGAAAAACTGGCTCCTTATACAGAATCAAACCCTTCCTAACTCCTCTAGCTAGAACCAACATTGCCCACTCTCACTTAATCTCAACTCTTCACTATGCTTCTCCTATTTATACTAATCTAAAAAAAAATAATCTTCACAAACTATCAAACTCCTATAACAATATTGCCAGGTTTGCCACTGGCAATGCATTTCAAACACACCACTGTCTGAATCTTAAGCAGCTTGACTGGCTTGAACTCCCTAACATGCTAACTTTTTCCCAACTCACCATTGCTCACAAAATCTTTTACCAACCTAATAATACTCCAATTCTCACTAACCTCATTACCCCTTATAACAATCTGATTTCTCTACGCCCTTCAGGTAAATTACTTGCTAGTATAAGTAAGTCCTATAACTTGTCAGGCAATAGCATTTTCTCCAATACTGTTGGGAAACACTGGAACCGTCTACCTACTAATCTAACTCTACTTCCATCACTGTCACTCTTTAAGCAAAAACTCAAAATTCACCTAAAATCACACTGGTTATGTCCCTGCACTAACCCTGATTAATTAATTAATTAACCACCTTTCTTTCTTTTCTTTTTACTGCCTATGGTTCTACATCTTACTCTATATACCCCTCTGTATGCTAATATCTGGTCTCCGAAAACTTATAACCACAAGTGTTTATGTTAACCAACAATGAACTATAGTGTATCTCACTTATCAAACAATCTCACAACTGTTATATTATTGACCTACTTGTATTTTTACTTTGAGTATGCCTTCTTTTGATTTTATATACCTCTTATTTTTTTTTTGTACTTGTTTTTGTTATACAATTGCATAATACTGTTTGTACTATGTTGGAGCTTTTCTCCCCGGGCCTCTACTGAAAATGGAAATATATCCAATTAGACTAGCCCGGTCAACAAATGTAAAATAAAATAAAAATAAATAAAAATCTTACTTAAAAACACAATATTTAGTTAGAATGCATTTCCTGTTACGTGTATAATATATAATATTTGAATAGCTTGCAGGGATTTTTTAAAAGCTTGTATCCAAACATGATATTATTATTATTCTCATCATGGTCAGTATACAGTCCCAGTGCAACATTTTTTAAAAAAATTTCTAACTACTTTCAAGTATACTATTAATTAACGAACTGCAACATTATTCATCAGCTCTAAGGCTAACACACATCAGTATCTGCTAGTAACACCCTTTCTCGAATCTTTAACCCGATGAAATCAATTGTCATTAATATAATAAATATTGGGAATCAAATACAAGTTATATATTATGCCTTAAGCATAATATAACCAAAACATCCATAGGGCTAACATACAAACAAGAAATTGATATAACAAATAAGAATTAAAACTAAAGCAAGAAAGTTTCTTATATAGCTCTACAAAATTTTGTTGCCTTATTATTATTCTCATCACATTCAACATACGATCCCAGTGTAAATATGTTAAAGAGTTCTATCATCTTTCAAACACACTATTTGTCCCTCTCTACTGATGAGCTCATGGAACTAGTCAGGTAAATTATCTGGAAAAGTTATGTCCAAAGCAACCATTTGTTCCTGGTACTAGTCATCACCAATGCTCTAGAGAATTTTTTCAAAAGATGGTATTATTTCCAACTACATATTAAAGTCTTCTAACGTCTTTCAAGCACACTATTGAATGGCGAACTAAGACGTTAGCCATCAGCTCTAAAGCTTGTACACATAGGTATCTGCTGGTATCACCCTTTTTAACAACTTAGACTTATAAGGTCAGTTATCATTATTGCAATGAAAATGAAAAATCATATACGAATTATATACTATGCATTAAGCATAATATAGCTGAAACATCCGTAAAGCTAGTGTGCAGACAATCAACAGATGCGTCCATGTGAAAGTCTATAAATATGAAATTAAGGTAATATTATTGTCAAAGCGCACTCATAAATTGATATCTTGTTAGACCTCAACGAATAATAAATACTATAAATAATATAAAATTTGCCTAATGAATTGGTTCGCCTAATATATTTGAGACTACTAAGGACTAAACGTCCAAATGTCTAAAACGCTACTCATTGATAATAAAATACATTACATTTATGGAACAAGCAAGTAATTAATAATAAATCTAAGATATCTGATAAATGAAATTTTAAACATAGATATAAGAACTATATACATTTTAGCTGATGTTTCAATAAGGTCTATATAATTCTCTATATAACTAATGAATATACCTTAAAAGTAAAAATATATTTAATATGTGCCTATATATTGTATTTTAGCTTAAAATATGCCTGTTGTTAACTGGCTAAAATAGTTCAAATACTGAATTATAAACATGGGCACAAGAACAAATAGTTTTTTCTTTAATTGTAACATATTGATCTTTTTCTAAGGACAGGCTTGATGGATGCTTTTTCATTAAGGCCCTTACCTTTATCTGCCCTCAATCTAAAAATCCAAGTTAACTCTTTATTTTCCGTGATGTTTCTAATATTCCCTTCTCTAATGGTTGGTTGATTTGTGTCGATCACCATGAATTTAAAAGTATGCTCAGTACCACATGAGTGTACATGCTTAGCAAGGGCATTATTTAAATAGTTAATTCTAATAGCATATAAATGCTCTCTTATTCTCTCACGAAATGCCCTGTCAGTTTTTCCTACATAGTATGACGAGCAGTGCTGACATATAGCTAAATATACTATGTGCATTGTATTACAGCTAGCTGATACCTTAAATTGATAAGTTTTTCCTGTTTCAGGATGTACAAATATATCTGTCTCCTTGATATATGCACAAAAATTGCATTTTTGACATGCAAATGTCCCTAAATGACCTTCTGTCCTTATTGTGTCCGCTTGATAACATAAAAGTCTTTTAAGGTTAGGTTTATTTTTAAACTGATATCTGGGTTTTTCCCCCACTATACCTTTAAGATGTACATCTGTAGTTAAAATGCGCCAATGATGTTGTATTATTCTCATAATTTCTTGGTTATCTCTAGTGTAATATAGTGGTATTTTCAAAGTAGATACTACACTTTCTTTGTTGCTTTGCTCAATTCTAGTATCAGAGTAATATGGAGCAGCTCTATTATGTCTCAGCGAATCCATGTCCTGCAAGCCTTGTTCTACTTCATATAGGTTGTATCCTCGCTTGATTAACTTATTTTTAAAAGCTTCTATTTCTTTTTTATATCCATCATATGTAGCACTGAGGCGTGATATCCTCATGCCTTGTCCTTTAGTGATATTGTCAAAGATATACTGAGGATACATACTACGTCTATGTAAAAACATATTTTTATAACATTTCTTTCTGTGTACTCCTGTATTTATTGATGTACCCATTACTCTTTCAACAAAAACTTCCAAAAACTCAATTCGATAGATTGAGCTATTCAATGTAAACTTTAGGCAAGTAGTCATGTTATTCATTTCTTGTATACACACATGTAAGCTGCTTTCATTGCCTTTCCAAAGAATAAAAATATTGTCTACAAAACGACGATAAAATACAACATGTGTCTTAAACCAGGATTTCACAAAGAGTTCTTTTTCTTCCCAAAATGCTAAAAACATGTTGGCGTAGCTATTGGAACATGAAGTGCCCATAGCTACGCCATCACGTTGGATATAGACTACCTTCTCAAAAACAAAAATGTTGTTTTCAAGTATTACGGCCTGAGGAAGCATATGTGAAAGCGCTTACCAAATCAACGTTTATATTGTTTTTATCTCAATATAGTTATACTGGAATTTTGTCGAGTCCGTGGTTGCCTTTTGGTGCTTAGCGTAGTTGGATATTATTTATACAGGTTTTGTGGAAGCACGAAGGCATTTATTCTATCATGTGTGATTTTTTACGTTACTGTTACTTGGTTTTTATACACACTCGACGGAGACATGGCTGAGGATAATGCGAACATTGAGTTGGACTATAGACCCACTGGATCCTTGAGAACTGAAATTATACCAACTAATAACATAACTCAAAATGAACAGGCAGTTCATAATAACAGAATTGACCGGCATGAATTAAAAACTCAAGCAACCCATGGAAGTGGCGAATGCCTTTCTAAGCAGTTTGTTTCCTGTTTGGAAAGTGAAATCAATCTGCTGTTGTTATATGGTGGTAGCAATACTGATACAACTGAACACAATGACATAGAAGCTATTGAACAACTACGTATAGTGACTGATAAGTTAGAAGCAGACTCGTTTAAGTTAAAACGGTTAACAACACAAAGACAGCATTTCGAAGCATGTATCAACATGGGAATTGTTCCGAGGGGCCTACGAGTCCTTAAGATGCCCACCTATGGAGAACAATACCCAGAGCTGCTTGCCAAATGGCAAAAATTAAACATCGAGGTGAGCATAAATTACATTTGTTTAATGCTTGACTTTTTTAAACCTGAGGAGATAAACCTCAGAAAGTCCATTATAGAAAAACAACAAGCTCTTTACTCTAAGTATGCTATCAAATTAGTTTATGAAGCATTGCTTAATGTTTTGGACAGTGTATTAGTGTATGAGAGATGTTTGATACAACAGAAACATGTGAAATTAGACAGGGACATCCAGGATTTCCGGATGGGCCATGTCTTCACCTGGCCCAAACCTGCTTTGGATAATAGACACACAGCTGTGAGTAATAGGGATGAGAAAGATGTTCCTATAATCCAATCTTCTAACTATGTTCATCCACATTATGCTCAAGGGAAGCAAGAGATTATCAAGAGACAGACAGACAGTCATATTAATGTTGTACAAGTTACTGAGAATATAAGTAGGGCTGCTTCAGATGATTCAGTGATTGGTAATTTAACCAATACTGCCCCAGAGACAACGGAAATATATTCTGTCGCAGCACGAAACTTAGATAAGAGTAATGAAATAGACAATTCTCAACCGGCAGTAAGACCGAAAACATATGCTATGGCCAGTACAACATTTAAAGTGAGCAGTAATACTGAACATAATAATCATATGGATTTTCAACAATTCCCCCTTCCCATTTCGGTGGAGAAGGGGGCGAGAGGTTATCGATCCAACAGTCGTGGATGCCAGAAAAGGAAATTGTTCATAGGGAGGGAATCAAATCATACCCTCAAGAAGATGTGGAATCAAGCAAAGACAGCTTAATATGGAACATTTCCAGTAGACTTTTTGACATTAATGAGTTGAATGTACTGAATAAAGGTCTTAGTTTCATCCCTACAGATGGTAATAGGCTTACAGATGTATTAATAGATATCAAAACATTTACAAGAAATTTAATGCTTAAATATAATTTTAGGCACAATGGAACAAATTTTCACCATTATGTCTTTAAAAAACCGAGTGGCTTCGTTCCTAACAACCATTTTCTTGTAGAAGCTTTTTACAATTTAGTTGAAGAAGACGTTTATGCATTGTTTGAAGAAGGGAAGCATACATATAATAAACATAAAAATAACTTAAATTATAATGAAAGGAAAGCTCTACAAAGTTTACGAAATGAAACCGATATTGTATTTAGACCAGAAGATAAAGGAGGTCCATCAGTCATCATGGATAGGTCTGATTATAGCAAGACGATGATAGAAATGCTTAATGATACACAACACTATAAGATTATTAATAAAAATGAGATGGATAGGATTAAATTTAATATATCCAAAATCATAAATGATTTATTAATGGAAAATGTTATTACTAATGATTTGGCTAAGTTTCTGCAGGTTGAAAATCCCACCATACCGTTAATACAAGGCATACCAAAAATAGATAAAAATGCTTACCACCCCCCTATGAGACCTATTAGAAGAGGGTGGAGTACAGAGCCTTTTTCTTTGTATGTGGAGAAACAGCTAAAACCTATTTTAAGCAACAATGGTGTTATACTTAGAGATACAAAACAATTTTTGATGGATCTATATACCTATAGTAGTATTAATTCCATGACAATGGATATGATATTTGTAACTTTGGACATACAGTCATTGTTTACAATGATTCCTAATGATCTAGGTATTGATTATATTAAGAAATACCTTGTTAAACATAGTGAATACTGTGTATCTAGGATTGATCTCATCTGTTTATTTCTTGAAATCATACTTGAAAACAACATTTTTGTTTTTGAGAAGGTAGTCTATATCCAACGTGATGGCGTAGCTATGGGCACTTCATGTGCCAATAGCTACGCCAACATGTTTTTAGCATTTTGGGAAGTAAAAGAACTCTTTGAGAAATCCTGGTTTAAGACACATGTTGTATTTTATCGTCGTTTTGTAGACGATATTTTTATTCTTTGGAAAGGCAATGAAAGCAGCTTACATGTGTGTATACAAGAAATGAATAACATGACTACTTGCCTAAAGTTTACATCGAATAGCTCAATCTATCGAATTGAGTTTTTGGAAGTTTTCGTTGAAAGAGTAGTGGGTACATCAATAAATACAGGAGTATATAGAAAGAAATGTTATAAAAATATGTTTTTACATAGACATAGTATGCATCCTCAGTATATCTTTGACAATATCATTAAAGTACAAGGCATGAGGATATCACGCCTCAATGCTACATATGATGGATATAAAAAAGAAATAGAAGCTTTTAAAAATAAGTTAATCAAGCGAGGATACAACCCATATGAAGTAGAACAAGGCTTGCAGGACATGGATTCGTTGAGACATAATAGAGCTGCTCCATATTACTCTGATACTAGAATTGAGCAAAGCAACAAAGAAAGTGTAGTATCTACTTTGAAAATACCACTATATTACACTAGAGATAACCAAGAAATTATGAGAATAATACAACATCATTGGCGCATTTTAACTACAGATGTACATCTTAAAGGTATAGTGGGGGAAAAACCCAGATATCAGTTTAAAAATAAACCTAACCTTAAAAGACTTTTATGTTATCAAGCAAACACAATAAGGACAGAAGGTCATTCAGGGACATTTGCATGTCGAAAATGCAATTTTTGTGCATATATCAAAGAGACAGATATATTTGTACATCTTGAAACAGGAAAAACTTATCAATTTAAGGTATCAGCTAGCTGTAATACAATGCACATAGTATATTTAGGTATATGTCAGCACTGCTCATCATACTATGTAGGAAAAACTGACAGGGCATTTCGTGAGAGAATAAGAGAGCATTTATATGCTATTAGAATTAACTATTTAAATAATGCCCTTGCTAAGCATGTACACTCATGTGGTACTGAGCATACTTTTAAATTCATGGTGATCGACACAAATCAACCAACCATTAGAGAAGGGAATATTAGAAACATCACAGAAAATAAAGAGTTAACTTGGATTTTTAGATTGAGGGCAGATAAAGCATCCATCAAGCCTGTCCTTAGAAAAAGATCAATACGCTACGTTTAAAGAAAGACTATTTGTTATTGTGCCCATGTTTATAATTCAGTATTTGAACTATTTTAGCCAGTTAACAACAGGCATATTTTAAGCTAAAATACAATATATAGGCACATATTAAATATATTTTTACTTTTAAGGTATATTCATTAGTTATATAGAGAATTATATATACCTTATTGAAACATCAGCTAAAATGTATATAGTTCTTATATCTATGTTTAAAATTTCATTTATCAAATATCTTAGATTTATTATTAATTACTTGCTTGTTCCATAAATGTAATTTAATTTATTATCAATGAGTAGCGTTTTAGACATTCGGACGTTTAGTCCTTAGTAGTCTCAAATATATTAGGCGAACCAATTCATTAGGCAAATTTTATATTATTTATAGTATTTATTATTCGTTGAGGTCTAACAAGATATCAGTTTATGAGTGCGCTTTGACAATAATATTACCTTAATTTCATATTTATAGACTTTCACATGGACGCATCTGTTGATTGTCTGCATACTAGCTTTACGGATGTTTCAGCTATATTATGCCTAATGCATAGTATATAATTCATATATGATTTTTCATTTTCATTGCAATAATGATAACTGACCTTATAAGTCTAAGTTGTTAAAAAGGGTGATACCAGCAGATACCTATGTGTACAAGCTTTAGAGCTGATGGCTAACGTCTTAGTTCGCCATTCAGTAGTGTGCTTGAAAGACGTTAGAAGACTTTAATATGTAGTTGGAAATAATACCATTTTTTGAAAAAATTCTCTAGAGCATTGGTGATGACTAGTACCAGGAACAAATGGTTGCTTTGGACATAACTTTTCCAGATAATTTACCTGACTAGTTCCATGAGCTCGTCAGTAGAGAGGGACAAATAGTGTGTTTGAAAGATGATAGAACTCTTTAACATATTTACACTGGGATCATATGTTGAATGTGATGAGAATAATAATAAGGCAACAAAATTTTATAGAGCAATATAAGAAACTTTCTTGCTTTAGTTTTAATTCTTATTTGTTATATCAATTTCTTGTTTGTATGTTAGCCCTATGGATGTTTTGGTTATATTATGCTTAAGGCATAATATATAACTTGTATTTGATTCCCAATATTTATTATATTAATGACAATTGATTTAATCGGGTTAAAGATTCTAGAAAGGGTGTTACTAGCAGATACTGATGTGTGTTAGCCTTAGAGCTGATGAATAATGTTGCAGTTTGTTAATTAATAGTATACTTGAAAGTAGTTAGAAATTAAAAAAAAAAAATGTTGCACTGGGACTGTATACTGACCATCATGAGAATAATAATAATATCATGTTTGGATACAAACTTTTAAAAAAATCCCTGCAAGCTATTCATATATTATATATTATACATGTAACAGGAAATGCATTCTAACTAAATGTGTTTTTAAGTAAGCTAATTGAATAATTGATTTTTTCATCACATGACTCCTATTTAAATAAGTGTTTGTGCATTGAAAAAGTTTTACGGTCTGAGGAAGCATATTTGAAAGCGCTTACAGAATAAACGTTTATATTGTTTTTATCTCAATATAGTTATACTGGAATTTTGTCGAGTCCTTGGTTGCCTTTTGGTTCATAGGTTCGTAGGTTCATAGGTTCATACTAGGCTATCTGCCCAAGGGCATTTCTAAGCCTAGCCCATAGTTATGTGGCTTTCGCCACCCCTTTAGTTTGAATAAAAACTATGCCTATAATTTTTCTGTGCCTCTGTCAAGCAGTGACACTGAAGTAATCCCTGGGGTATATCTGCGATCTCCCATCCATTGGTCAAGATTCCTCTTGAACAAGGCCAGCGAGGTGCTCTGCCTCACATGTACCGGGATTTTGTTCCACAGCATAGGGAGTCTCTGGGTGATGAATCTGTCCCTCCAGCACGTTCTATTTATAACCGTGTCAAGGTTTAAGTCTCCCGCCCTTGTGGTTCTGAGGGATCTAGATTTTTTGAGGTGAAGCATATTCATCAAATCTGGGTTTGACATGGTCTTATATGTCAGGCACGGGTCACCTCTGAGCAAGCGGTATGAGACTGAATAAAGCTGGAGTTCTTTCAGTCGGGCAGCATAAGACATATTTTTGAGACCCTTTATCCTTTTGGTGAGGAACGTTTGGGGCCTTTCAAGCTGCATCAGGTGTCTGGTCAGATACATTTCGAACGGGGCATTGTACTCAATCATAGGTCTAATGAGTGATGAGTACAGGGGGACGATGACCTCCCTTGATCTAGATGTGAATCCCTTCATGATCAGGTGGGCGATATAGAAGGTTTTCCTAACTACTTTAGCAACATGAGTGTCAAACGAAAGACTACTGTCAACTTGGGTCCCCAGATCCCTGATGACTTTTTCTGTGCTCAGTGGATTGTCACCTATATGGTAGCTAGGGGTAACCTTGTTTTTCCCGAAGGGTATGACTATGCATTTTTGGCGTTTAACTTCAGGCCATGGCTCTGGCACCAGTTATCCGTTTCTGTGAGGCCCTTCTGGAGGATCTCTGTGTCAGATGTGTTTTCGACTATGGCGCCAGTTTGCAGTCATCTGCAAACTTTGTCAGCCATAACCCTCCTGTGTTTGCTTGTACTTCAGAAAAGTAGATGCCGAACAAGAGTGGACCCAGGACTGAGCCCTGTGGGACACCACTTGTGACAGGCTTTGAGTCTGACATGGCTCCAGCAACTCTGACCCTGTGGGTTCTGTCGCTTAGCCAGTTTGCAACCCATCTTGTGATGTATGGGTTTACATTCAAGCTGATGAGTTTTTCGATGATACCTGAGTGGGGTATTGTGTGAAGGCCTTTGCCAGGTCGAGGTAGGCTGTATGGACTGCCTTTCCCTCATCAATGGCCTTGGTGACTGTCTCGAAAAAGTCAACCAAGTTTAAGAGGCAGGATCTGCCTTTGACAAAGCCAAACTGGGTTGGATCCAAAGTCTGCAAGTTCCCTATGTCTTTATTTATGAGTTCCATTATGATCCTCTCCATGGCTTTGCAGATAAGGCTTGTCAAGCTAATGGGGCGGTAATTTTCAGGGTCTGTGGAGGCACCGCCCTTATGAAGTGGGACCACAGTCGCCGTGCGCCACTCCTTGGCACGTATCCTGAGGTGAGGCTAAGATTAAACAGCTGTCCTAACTGTGGGTTTAATTCCTCGTTGAGTTCATGAAGCACACAGCCGGGGACACCATCCGGTCCCATGGATGCTGTGTTTTTGCCTTAGTGAGGGCAGTTCTCACCTGGGCGTTGGAGATGTTTGGGGGCTACAATCCTCTGGAATAGATATCTCTCCTTTTGGGGAGGGGAGAAGTTTGCACTGAACCTGTCAGCCAGTATGTTAGCAATGTGTGTAGGTTCAGTAATTTTCACATCATTTTGAACTAATTCTGAGCATATCTGGGAGTTTCCTCCTAGGTTTCTAACATAGCTAAAGAAGGCCTTATGATTGTCTTTAGAGTCCTTGGCGATTTTTCTCTCAAAATTTGCCTTTGATGATTTTATGAGAGCTCTTAGTTTTTTACTTATAATGATCAAAGGTGTCTTACCTTTCAAGGATTTTGCTCTATCTTGTAGTAGCTTCCTCCTTTTGTTGTAGAGCTTGTTTATGGCTGGGGTCCACCAGACTGGACGCTTGCCTTTGGTACAGAGAGTCTTAGTTTTGTTTGGGATTGCCTGATCCATGCAGTCCTGTAGGTGCTGGTAGAAGGCATCTGTAAGTGATTCAGCGGTTTGAGTAATGTTTACCACTGGCTCAGGGGCCTTAAAGGAGACCACACTAGTTTTTAGAAGTGTGAAATCGGCTTTTGAGAAGTTTTTCACTGTGGTCTTTTTGTTTCAGGTGGGGGGATGAGGACCTCCAGCGAGATTAGTTTATGATCTGATCTCACCAGTGAGGGGTATACTTCGGTGTTGAACATTTTGATCCCATGTTCATGATGATGAGATCAAGTATGTTTTCACCTCTTGTGGGGATGGTGACTAGTTGTTCCATGGCATTTGAGTTTATGAACTCCAGGAATCTTTGGGTTAGAGTGTTCGGGCTTGAGTAGTGTTCCCAGTCTATATTAGGGTAGTTGAAGTCACCTAGTATGATGGTGTTTGGAGATACATTTATCCCCTCCAATGTTTTCAGGAAGGCCATGTGAGGTTCCTGAGTTTGAGAGGGTGGCCTGTAACATGCTACAAATTGCAGAGCAGTCTTGCCTATGGTTAATTGCACCTGGATGGTCTCCGATGCATCGTGCATCGTGCTTAGCGTATTTTGGATATTAACAATATAAACAGCTTTAGGTATCTGCAATACTCGCAGCTGCAGGGTCCCCCTTAGTCATCTTTGATTGTGTGGGGTCCCATAAAAGCTGCTGTTGGTTGTGGGAAAATGAGAAGAAAAAATATATTAATTTCCTGATTATGCTCTTTTACCTTATCAGGGTTGTGATGTGACCATTTTAAGATAAAGCTGATAATAAATGAGAGAAAGGTATGGCTTGAGAGATCAGCAAGCAGCCCAGAGTGACTGATCTTAGTACACACTTTGGATTTTAAGAAAAGCTGAAGCTTCCAATCTTCAAGGATGATTTTCTCTTTCAGGGAGTTGTAAAAATGCCTTCAGAACACCATATACTATAACATTCAACTTCATTGCTGAAGAATTCTGCACAATGCCAGAAGTAGTAGCAGAAAAAAAGGCTCAAAATCAGGAACATGTTTTAAGAATTACTCCAATTCACTTAAAATTAATACAATAACACCTTTTGCATCAACATGCATTTTTGGACCATAAGAAGTATAAAACACTAATGTCTGAATTTACTGACTGTCTGTAATCTTGAATCATTTACAAGTAAATCAAACTTTTTTACAAGGACAAAAGAAAATTATGTGGAAAAATCAGGGAAGGTCTCTGAAATCAGGGACCGGCACAAGTATTCATTACTCCTCAATGAGGTAAATAAAAGTGACTTACTTCTGCTGCTGTTTGGTGACTGTTAAACAACAAGTCAATGATCTGGAGTAGCAGTACAAGTGTTGCACAATGTATTGCTATTTGCTGAAATAAGTATAAAACTGTTATTGCTATGGCTTATGCTGTGTGTGTGTGTGTGTGTGTGTGTGTGTGTGTGTGTGTGTGTGTGTGTGTGTGTGTGTGTGTGTGTGTGTGTGTGTGTGTGTGTGTGTGCGTGTGTAAAAAGAAGTATCACAGATTTAATCTGCGCACTCATCCAATAATGCCAGTACACATACATTAATCTTCTGGGTATCAGTAAAAAATATAGATAAGTAATTGTATTTAAAAAATAAGGCATAAAATATATCGCAGAACATTCAGACACTTAGATCTACTAGGAGTCTGCTGCCCCCCACTCCTCAGACTCTGTAAATGGATACAGTGAAGCACCCTTAATCATCCTTGACTGTGGGGGCCCCACAAAAGCTGTTGCTGAATGGGGAAAAATTAGGAGAAAAAATAAATTAATTTTCTGATTACACTGTTTAACCTGAATAAGGCTGTGATACGACCCCTTTAGGATAAAGCTGATAATGGCCTCTGCTCTTAACTGTAACCATTCTAAAACCAGCCCTGCTGACGTGTGTTTACAGAGAGTTGATGTAGGTTATTGGGGGTGCTGGAGATTGTGTGGTTATTATGACTTTAATTTTCATTACGGCCAAACCTTAGAGGTGTACACAGGAAGTCATTATAGCTTTTGTTTGGGTTGGGGGTTGGGGACAGTGTAGTCATTGTTTCTTTCAATTTCTCACAGACAAATATATATAAATATATATATAGGCTATCCCACCTGCTAAAGGAGACTCACAAAACAAAGCAGCAAATCCAGAAATAAGTATGTGAGTCAAACCACCATGGTCCAGCCAAATAAATGTCCAGAAGATATGTAAAACAGCAAACAGTTTATTGGAAAATGGTTAGCGCTTTCACAGGGTTACCACTTCATCAGACCAAATACAAAATGAAAATAAAAATCACATTTTTAAAGCAGTACTCAGCCAATCAGTAAGAAACAATTAAAACTGAACCAAGTAAAAGACAAAAATCATCTTACATCATCTTCTGCCTAATAAGGCAGGTTTAAGGGAAGTGCCACTATTAAGGCCTGGAGGTTCATAAGCCCTCATAGAGATAATCCACTTTAGTTCACACAATTCAACAGTGTTGTTAAAATCACCTCTTCTTCTGCTGGGAATCAGCACTTGCAGAACCCTAAACAAAATGGTACTATGGCCTGGATAAGATAAGGCATGATTAGCTAGGGCATTAGTTATAACCTGATTGCGTATGTTTCCTAAATGCTCAATAATTCTTTCCCTCTGCTGGCGTGTGGTGTTACCAATGTAAAAACCATTACAGGAACAGCATGTAGCAAGATAAACTAAGTTCCTGCTCCTACATGTTGCCACAAATCTAGGTGTAAAGACACGTCCTGTGACAGGGTGTGTAAAACAGGAATCTGGAGAAATAGCAGAGCAAGCTTTACAATTATAACAGGGAAGGATACCAACCTTCCCTGAGGGTGTAGGACATACAGACCTTGAGCCATAACATAAAAGCCTTTTAAGTGACATGCTATTCCTGAATGTAAAGGAGGGATAATCTCCTACCTCCCATCTTATATTTTCATCTGCTAGAAAAATAGGCCAATTTTTTCTAATAACATTACAATAATGTTGTATATTATTAGAATATTTAAAAATATATCCTAGGAGAGCAACCCATGTTACTTACCTGTCTTTTATTCGTAGTGTGATTATTTGAAGAAAAATAGGGAGCACCTCTAGTGCGTCGATTCGATAAAGCAGTCATCCTGAAGTTACTTATTGAGGTCTGTGAGTGCCAGTGGTGGCTGGTGACTTCAAATCAAAGGGGGGCTGCAGGAGACAGCTGAATGGGTGGGGCCAAGGGGAAGGGGTGTGGCCAACTAGAAAGGGGAGGAGCTATGCTCAAAACCACAAAAACTAACTTTAATTAAATATGCTGCCCTGGGTGGCAAACCATCATTATGAGAGTCCAATCAAGACAAAAATAAGTGTAGAAGAATAAAAATATTTCAATGCATTGGCTGCATGACAGCTTACTTATTATCTAGATGGAAACAAAAGGTTGTGAGGCATGAAAAAATAAATTACTTTTTAAATACATTACTGGAATGCCAGTCAAAATCAAGTATAAGAAAAACCAGAAGCACTCAACTCAAACCACTTCTCCTTGCAGTTCTAATTATAATTTATATTCAGCTTTATTAAAGTACCAAGTAACATGCTGAAAGTAGAAATCTGTGATGTCCCCACTTGTAAAAATGTTTCTTATCCAAGAAAGACCTGCTGCCTGACCTCTATCTACTTGTTTCATGGGGAAAACATGATCAAAGTAAAAAATGAAAAGCAAACAAGAAACAAGCTCAAGATACATTGCTTAAAGGATTACTGTACAGGTTATGGACCACACATGATTGGCATTCTGTTTAGTTTACGGGTAAAGTCTGTAGAGATGACTGGAAGTCTCCAACAAGTGTAATGAGCTTTTTAAAATAATGGAATCCTGTCCTTTAATACCAAAGGCTTATACATTATCTAGTCAAGTATTTTCTGCATGGCAACAACAGAAAGGCTTTCAATGTTTGCAGTTCTTTAACAGTATGCTTATTAAAGCTTACTTGCATCTTACGATTTCAGACAAGCTTACCTTATGGTCATTAAAGCATTGCTACTTAAACACAGAGCAACAGACACTTTGAGTAATAAGCATAAATCTGAGTAATAAGCATAAAAACAGTACAAAAACATGACAGAAACCAGACCGTTCTGCAAAATCAAGGACAGATGAAAAGCCAGTGTAGTACTTGTGTCTACCTCGGATGGGGGGGTACACTGCACATTTACACTGCATAACTACTCCTTGCCTTGCTTGGACACATCCAGAGTCACTACATGGGGGAGTGGGGTGCAACAAGTATGTCACAATTTGAAATGTCGCTGGTTGACTGTGATGGACCTGACACATTTGTCATACCTCTCAACCTCAGAGCAAGAAATCTGGACAAAGCCATACACAGAAGTGGGCAAAGGCCCAAAAATAAGGACAATTTTTAAATATTGCTCTAATAAACTTAGAAAGATAATAGAATAAGTCTTGCATTAGTATGAATTTTCTTAAGGGTATAAAATCTGAAACTCAAATGTCTGTTATTTTCTAACTTCAGTCTTTAGTGATTTGTCACTAATTTGCCAAAAAACACAATTTTATGAAAAATGGACCAAAAATGTGATGCAAAAATATAAAATAGCCACACAATACAGCTGGGAACCTGTCAAAGAAGGGACACTTTAATATTAGTACTGCTAACTTGAGCAGCTGACAAAATAAAATAATCTACATGCATTTCAAGTAATCTATAACTTTGATTATTACAGTTATTTCTTAATTGTAAACCCTCCAAGTTTTCTTCCAAAATTGCTATTTTGCGGAGGGATTATTAGGGGGAAGAGCAACATTTTGAGCCAAAATTGGGGACAGTTGAGAGGTTGGCTATGTCTAATTCTATAAAGCAATTTATTTGCATGTACCTCTCAATCTGTTAATGCAGTAAATCTGAACAAGGCCAAATATATTGGGGAACATATAAACAGTATTAAAATTGCTCTTGTATAAATTGAACAGCTCTTACTTTAACATGCATTTTTTCTGAAGGTTATGAAGTCTGAAACTCAGTGTATCATTATTCAGTGACTTAATTCCTAAATGATTTGCCAGAAAACTACAAATTTTATGAACAAACCAAAAATAAGAAGCAAAAATCTATTCATTCTTTGAAAATCTGGACAGTTGGGAGGTATAGTTCAGCTGGGCTTGTCTGAGTTTGCTGCCCTTCCCCCCTACAAAATCATGGTTGAATGGAGCCTCTGCAGCCATTCCATTGAACCATTACTTGGCTATTTCACTCCATTTACCATAAACACTAATGTGCATACTGCTTACTTTATTTTGTATTTTAGAGCACAAACACTAAGATATCTGCTAAACAAACTTGGCATTAAAACTTCTCTGCCCTTGAAACTCACATTCATTGAAACAACATTAAAACTCACATTCAAAAAAAATACATTTTACCCGTGGCAGATAATTAATTCTGGGCTGTTTTCAAATCATAGGCCCCTTGCATATGAAACATACATGTGCTCTTTGATACACCTTCCTATTGCTTTGAACATTTTTCCAGTAAACAATGAAACAAAACTGCCCAATTCAGAACATTTCAATCATAAAAGTCTACTCTGACTTCTACAGTCCACTATTATCAGTAAATATGCACAATTCTGCAGTCCACCATTATCAGTAAATATGCACAATCTCTGAAGTAGTAAAAAAGTCATCTAAATAATTCCACATTAAATAAATCTGTAATGAATAGGTTGCTGCTAGCAATCACCTTTATATTTCATGGCGTCATCGAAAAATAAAGTGTCTGATGCCCCTGAGGAATCAATTGCCTAAATTACATTAAAAATAAGCTAGTAATATTGCAATAGGAAATGGATAGCAAACTCATAACAGGCTCATAGTTAGTATCTTAACTTTCAGTACGGCAGCATTCACCCCTTATGGGAGTAGAACCAACAACCTACTGCATCAAAAGCAAGTACACAACCTGTTGTGCTATTAGCAATGTAAGCCAACTTAGCATAATCATCACTAAACTTTTCTTCCCCTGCAGCTTCTCAGCTCCTTGTAAAATCTACGCAATACTCAACTACATCTCAACTTCGCAGCACATGAAGTCTGGAAAAAGCCAAATTTATTGGGGTGGGTCAAAAGGGAAAAAACAGGGACACATTAAACATTGCTTGTATAATCTTGGAACGCTGCTAGAATAAAATGCTGTGTTACCACTATACATTTTACTGCCAAGGTTCCTGTGCAAAAGAGTCAGAACAACATACCACTATGCCAAATCACCTGCTTTGTGAAAGAAAAATGCAGTGTTACCACTGTATATTTTACTGCAAAGGTCCCTGTGCAAAACAGTCAAGAGCAACATACCACTATGCCAAATCAGCTGCTTTGTGAAAGAGAGGAAGACTGAAACTTGAATGGCTATCATTTGATGAATTCAGTTCTCACCATAGCTGTCAACCTCTTAGCACAAAACACCTGCACAAACCCAGTAATGAGGGAATACAGCCCTCAAACATATTCAGTGAATTCAGTTCTTGCCATAGCTGTCAACCTTAGCACAAAAAACCTGGACCAAGCCAATAACAGGGTATTATAGTCCCAAAAATAAGGACAAATTTCAAATAGTCATCTTATAAACTTAAAAAATTGCTATAATAAAAGGTTGTGTTACTATATATTTTTTGCTAGAATAAAAAGTTGTTTTACTATGTATTTTCTGAAGAATATGAAGTCTAAAATTCAAATGCCTGTCAATTTTACTTCTGACGGAACAAAAACCATTTTCAGCAGAGGCCCAAGGAGAAATACTGTAGACACATGTCTTTGTAAAATGGCAGGACACACAAACACAGGGATAAGATGCAGACTCCACACAAAAGGCACCCCAGCCAAGAATCAAACCAGAAAAACCTCTAGCTGTGAGGCAACAATACTGCCACTGCACCATCAAATATGGGAGGAAGTAAACATTCAGAAACCTGAAGTCTGAAATTCAAATGCCTGTCAATTTGTTAATCAGGACAGTCTGACTTGGAACAAAAAAAAACAATTCTCAGCAGAGGCCCGTGAAGAAATAATGCAGACATGTCTTTGTAAGATGGGAGGACACAAAAGCAAACCCACACAAACACAGGGAGAAGATACAGACCATGCCCCACAAAGAAGGCACCCCAGCCAAGAATCAAACCCAAGAACCTGCAACTGTGAGGCAACAATGCTACCACTGCACCATCAAATTTCAAGCAGTGCAACATTTAAAAACCACAATTATGAGGAATAGATCAGATGAAATATGAGGCAAAAATCTGATTTTTTTTTACAAATGGTGGTGGGTAGGGAAGTCAGGTCTTTAACAGCTGCATACAAGGTACAGGGTTCAAGCCTGAGGTATTCCCTACCACACCACCATAAGTCTAACCACCAGTATATTGCAACTGGGGCATTTACACAAACACACACACACACACACACCAAATCCCTCCAGCGACCAACACACACTCAGAATTTCTCAATTCCTTTAAATGTTATTTTTGTTAGCATTTTACTCATGTTCTCAGTTTTGATATTTACTCTTAGCAAAAAATATTAGACTGTTCACTGTTCCTTCATAGCAAGATCCTAAATATGTTTTTTTGTAACTTCCACCCTATTTCTTATAACTGACTTCAAGCTTGATCTCTGCAAATGACGCCTCAAAGATGCACATTAAAAAGTGTTTTGCCATGCATTGCTTAATATCTCATCTGCTTTTTCTTTGACATGTTAAGCCCAGTGCTGTATCTAAAGAGACAAGATAAAGCTCTGGCTCCTATGAATGAAATATCTATCAGTAACTACACTTAATCAAGTTCTACTGCTCTTAGCCTTAGTATGCTGTAAAATTAGAAAAGTTGTAACAGGTATGGAATGTTGATGATCTTGACTTCTTACCTACAGAGTTTCAGAAAAAGAAAAACTTTAATTATTTCTGTTCTATTACACGTTTCTAGATATGCATAATCAGTGTGTTGCTGGTTTGCACTGGCCTCTCTCTCTGTATTGCTAAACTGCGAGAATAAAAACATCTCTTTAACTGCACAAATCTTTTGCAAGATACCTGCAACATCATCTATGGTTGGTTTGCATGAAGTGCAGTACTACCTGTGAAAAATTCATCCGTACATAGCATACATTATGGAAAAGTGAAAGTATAATGACCCATTTGCCAAACCTGCCATTAGACATATAATGCAATAGTCTCAAAGAGGCTGCAAGCAAGAATATCTTCCCATATAGCAGTGGTACAGTTTTACTTCTGAGGGCCATAACCAGCTAAAACCTCTTAAGGTATCTCAGTAATGATCTTTTTCTTGTTATATTTATTGCTATTGCCACCTTCCACTGCTTATTGTTAACAAGCTTCTTTCATTTAGATTATCAGTTGTGAACATTCCAGATCTGTTCCCTTCATGACTCACTGGATTTCCCTAACTGTTCTCCAATTACACTGATGGAAATCAGAATTAAAGGAGTCTGTGTATATTTATTTTAAACAAAGCTTGAATTACTTTTTAGGCAAAATATTGCATGCTCGTAGGTAAGTACTAGGCTAACTGTCTACTGGGGCATTTTAACCTGATAATTTTCCTTTGGTGATCATCAAACTTGCATCTCTTGTCCATCAAGAAAATGTCTTAACCATTATGACAACTTCAACTCATATTTTTAATATCAGTAATACAGTCATGTACTCTCTTTATTGTTTTTAAACTCACAGAAATAAAATAAAAAGAGAAATGCAAAGCAAAGAGGGTTGCATTGATTAATTTTGGCTAATCTTTATAAGTAATAAAAACAAAAGTCTTCATTTTAAATGTTAATATAATTACTTACTTAATTCTGCAGCACCCGTCCTTCACTCTGTACTTTTCTTCTTCTTTCTTCTTCTTTCTTCTTCTTTCTTCTGTTCTTCTAGCGCTGTCAAAATGAAATCCAATCCACCGAAAAAAAACGATTCCAAAAGACCAAAAAAAAAAAAAATCAGAAATCAAATAAAATGATCACAAAAACCAAAGCTGCTCGATTCCGAAGCTAAACTGACTGACTGATTCTCGCTCTTTTCCCAGCACATAAAGCCCGGGAAGAGAGCGACAACCAATCAGCAGCATTTGCCCAGCAAGCACGTCATGACGTGCCTGCGGACGTCGCAGTCCAAGCCCCTTCCATATCTATGCGGTTTGTGTCACAACCGCATAGACTTCTGGGCATCACAATGATGCCTTCTTTGCTCCTCCGGGCTGCAATGTAAACATTGCAAGAATTTAAAAAAAAAAAAAAAAACGCTGTTGCGATTGAAGTGCGCAATGCGCATCAGGCATTTCGAGTCGCGGACTCGAAATTTAAAGTGGAAAAAAAGATTTTTTTTTTTTTACATTAAAAAAACAAACTAAACAACTAGTCAACTGAGCTGAGGGGGCTGCAGTCTGGCAGTCCGTTGCCACGAGCCGCCCCTGGTGAGTACCCTCTAACATTAAAGCCTTCACCCATTTTATATATAGTCTCTTGAAAAGCCACATCATTGGTACATAACCTAGAGGCTTTTAAACTTTGCCCATTAAGGATGTTAGAAAAAATATGTGAAGGATGCATGCTAGACCGAAGGAGTAAACTATTCCTCCAGCAGAGTTTCCTGTAGAGCTGCATCTCAAGGGTGCCTTCAGAATTTCTTAATACAGTAACATCTAAGAAGTCAATAGATGTAGAAGAGTAATTTAGAATAAACCTTAGATAGTCTGTGGTACTTTCAAGATATCTGACAAAATTCAAAAGTTCTTCCTCACTACCTCCCCAGAAGAAAAAAATATCATCAAATCTAGCATAGTACTTGATAAGGTGTCTATAGGGATTATCATTATAAACATGCTCATTCTCCCACTGCGCCACAGCCAAATTAGCATAGCTATTGGCACAGGGGGTGCCCATGGCTACTCCTGTTTGTTGCAGATAATACTGACCTTCAAACACAAAGCAGTTACTACATAGAATCAAATCTAGCAAATTACAAATAACAGTAATCATGTGAAAAATGGCCATGATAAGAAATAAACAACCTGACAGCATCAATACCCACTTCATTAGGTATAACAGTGATCAGAGTTTTCATGTCCAAAGTTGTCAGAAAAACATTATCAAGTACAACACCATTTGTAGAGGAGTATAAACTAGATAGAAAATGTTCAGTATCTTTTAAAATTGATAGAGACTCACTAAGTACAGGTTTAAGTTATAGTTCAACATATTTGGAAAGAAATTCAGTCACCCAGCTGCACCCTGAAACAATGGGGCAGAGTGGGGGCTTGTAACTGTCCTTATGAATTTTGGGCAACCCATGTATTGTAGGGATAAGGGAATTCTCAATGGTCAAGGACTCATACAGATCGTGGTCACTAAGACCACACATCAACAAATCATAAAGATCATTCTTCACATTAGTAATACATCTATTAACATCTTTCTCTAGAACCTTCTTATAGGTACTAACATCATTCAGCATAGTATACATACTAGTTAAGTAATCCGATCTATTCAGTACAACAACTGCACCTCCCTTATCAGCAGGCCTAATGTTGATAGAAGGTTCAGTTCATAGTTGTTGCAAAGCATTGTTTTCATCAGTATTTAGATTACAAAACTTTGGCTTAAAAATGCCTGAAGATGCAAAAATATCATTCTCACATAATTTGATAAAGGACTCAACAGACACTGCAAGAGGTGGGCAATAAACACTCAGTTTATAAGGACCCTGTTTCTGTATTAACATGCCATTTCCCTTACACAGTTTCAAGCATAACTTTATGTGCAAATAGTTTGATATCTAAAATGACATCAGCTACATCAGATTTGTTGCCTCGTACAAAGCCTAAACCTTTGTTAAGTACATATATCTGTGCTGCTGTTAGGACATAATTCAATAAATTATACACTAAGTCTTGTTCAGAAAAGGTTTCATACCATTCCATCTCACTGGTAACCGTCCTTCCTTGGAGGCTTTCCTTTTCCAAGTATCTCTTGATAGAGAGTGGCCTTGTTTATTCAGTGGATCCAACCAGATGGGTAATGGTAGAGCCATAAAAGGGCTAGGCAAGGAAATGTTGCCATTATCTTTAAGCCTAGGCATTTCCTTCACTTTACTACGGGCTCCTAGCCTTAAAAAAATCATCTGTGTAAGGACTGTTCACTGAAGGAGCTCCAGCTTTAGCCGAAACAGCTTGTGTGGCATTCAGAGGGTCAAGATATGTAAGTTCGACATCAGCAGCTGGAGGTGTAACTCCCGATGGCAGGGGCGTGTCTTCAGAATGCTCGTTGCTGATAGAATGATTCGGTAGGTCCAGAATAAGCATACTAGAGGTATTTCCTTTGGTTGAAACAATATTAGTTGGATTGTTGTTGGATACAGTCAAAGAATCCAGCTTGGGTACATTTAAAGTATGCTTGTTGGTTGAAAGTGCATTGGTTGTATTTGCACTAGATTTACCTAAGGAGTGTGAATTCATATCACGAACTTGCGATGCTGCAGGTTGAACATTAGAATGATTAGGTTCACTCCTTGGCCAAACAAAAATATGATCCTTAGTGAAATCTGAGTGGCCCCTGAGTAGCTTCTTGTGTTTCTGTAATGGTTTTTACATTGGTAAGACCACACGCCAGCTGAGGGAAAGAATTCTTGAGCATTTAGGAAACATACGCAATCAGGTTATAACTAATGCCCTAGCTAATCATGCCTTATCTTATCCAGGTCATAGTACCTTTTTGTTTAGGGTTCTGCAAGTGCTGATTCCCAGCAGAAGAAGAGGTGATTTTAACAACACTGTTGAATTGTGTGAACTAAAGTGAATTATCTCTATGAGGGTTTATGAACCTACAGGCCTTAATAGTGGCACTTCCCTTAAACCTGCCTTATTAGGCAGAAGATGATGTAAGATGATTTTTGTCTTTTAATTGGTTCAGTTTTAATTGTTTCTTACTGATTGGCTGAGTACTGTTTTAAAAATGTGATTTTTATTTTCATTTTGTATTTGGTCTGATGAAGCAGTAACCCCGCGAAAGCGCTAACCATTTTCCAATAAACTGTTTGCTGTTTTACATATTTTCTGGACATTTATTTGGCTGGACCGTGGTAGTTTGACTCACTTATACTTATTTCTGAATTTCTCACAGACCTCAGAAGTGCACAAAGAAGGCTACTATAGCTTGTGTAGGGACAGTCTACCGTGTAGTTGCAACAAAGTAAAAAACGTTACTGTAATCATTACGTTTTCACTTTCCTCACAATCACACATCAGGCACTTATACAAGTGGCTGCCTTTGGGAGTTAGGGGTGAGGTGGCATGCTGTATATATATATATATATATATATATATATATATATATGTATAGATATATATATATATATATATATATATATATATATATATATATATATGTGTATATATATATACATATATATATATATATATATATATATATATATATATATATATATATATATATATATATATATATATATATATATATATATATATATATATATATATATATATATATATATATATATATGTATATATATATATGTATATATATATATATATATATATATATATATATATATATATATATATATATATATATATATATATATATATATGTATATATGGATCTACCTGACATGGTCGACAGTTCATATGGTCGACAGTTTATTTGGTCGACAGTTCATTTGATCGACAAGCATTTTAGGTGGGGGGCTTCACCCCCCCACACACACCCCCTACCTATATATATATCAACTCCAGCGTTGCACAACATTGGGGAAGGGGGCAAATCTGCTTGTCGACCAAATGAACTGTCGACCAAATGAGTGTCGATTATATGAACTGTCGACCATATCAGGTAGATCCGTATATATATATATATATATATATATATATATATATATATATATATGTCAGCAGTCACTTGAAATACATGACTGTGGCAAATTGAACCTCTGCGTTCATCCTAATCTAACACCAGAGGCCTGTATAGGCACTTACTGTCTTTTGGGGGTATTAGAGAGGCAGGTTGTATTCCCAGATAGGACCTGTGTACCCTCACAGCAATTGTCTTGTTAGTTTATTGTGAACTCCTATTTTGTTTGCTTTGAACTTCAAGCCTTGGGCACAACTTAGGTCTTCCTGAAAGAAAAAAATAAGACTGATTTTTGTTTAGATAACTGTTGAATTAAAAGGTTGGGAAAATGCTCTAAGATGCATCCCAAAGAATCTATAACCCCTATAGCTTCTGGGACACCAGCTTAATTGAATTATTTCCTTAATAGTTATTACTGCTCTGTCTTGGTCAGGGAATGTATGTTGGAAGGATGCAAGGAAAACTAAATCTGAACCACAGTGAATTTCTTTTCTTAATCATACTTTCTGTTCAAGCCATCATTGGATGAAAAGGTTATGTAAAAAGAAAAAAACTTTAAAATGCACTTCAGATAATATAGAAGGTTATGGCTTCTTGAAAAAGCTGAAGAGAAAGGCAAAATGTGAGGAAAAGAAGAAAAAAGTAATGTGCATGGTATGGGGAGCACAAGAGGGGGGGGGAAACAGAGGGAGCACTGGAGGATATGTGTGTGTGGGGGGGGTGGAGCTGCTGAAACAGTAGACAGTACTTAGGGTGCAATTTCAGCTAAGTCCAGCCCTGTACATAGAGTTATTATAATGTATCGTTGTAATTAAATAGCAATAATTGTGAATGTCTCTTTGTGAGATGGGCCAACATACTATGGTACATAGTCCTATTGTACTGTAAGGACACTGTAGCTACAAGTCAGTTTGTGTGTACTACTCCTAAATGTTTGCAGCATGACCTAAAAGATTGCTTAGGATAGGTGGCAGTGACAGGATGATGCTTAGACTGAAAGCACCTAGGGGGGCCCCAACTTAACACTTGCTGGGGGGCCCCAAAATGCTAACACCAGTCCTACTGGCACCTGCATACAGATGTCAGTCAACCATCTCTGTAGCACAAGGTGTGAGTAAAGTGAGCTTAAAGAAATAGGGCAGCAGATGTAGGGTTTGAATCCAGTTGACAGTGCTTTTACAAAAGAAGTCAGAATGCTATTTGCCATAACATTTTGATTAGGAATGTTACAGTAAATGTGCATGAGTATCATAACAATGTTTACTGCAACAAATGTATCAGTGTTGCTTGCTATAGAAGCCAGATGTAATGTGTGCCAGTTATGTTAAACATGAAAATGATGATAGCTAATGTAGAATGCACATGCATAGGTATAATGTGCATGATACTTCTGTTAGAATTCTTATAACCTATCACATATGGTAAGTATATGTTTATGACAGTATGTCTTGTGATGCATGTATTTAACCTAACCCATCATGTATTACTCAGGTTTTGCAACTGCATGTATCTGTAATGTAATTGCAAATACAAATACTGCCTTTTACATGTAAACACAGTCCCATGACTAATTAAATTCACGAACTTACAGGCATCTCCAAAGAATATCTCCATTCATTCTTAAATATGTATACCTTGAATTAGCATATTATTTTCCTCCAAAGAATAATGATTATACCCAACAACATAAAGCATATCAGGGTTTAACATTACAAAACAGCAAAATGTCTCAACAGTTTGAGCATCACACAAGGCCAGATCTCAGTGCTATTTTAACACCTTTGCTTATTAATGCACTCAGTGCCAATGTGTTTGGCAAGCCATTGCTGTGCTTTCAATTATGCAAATAGAGCTGTCAAGGTTGCGTGTTTTTGTACACAAGCTATTACATGTGAGATCTAAATTGGGCATCAGTTCAGGCCCATATTTCTAGTTCAACAGGATTTTTGTGGCACTCCTGATGAAGTGTTACAGCTGGAGGCTACTGCAAGGGGACTATGCCAGGTCTCAGTATAAGGCCGAGGCTTAGAATAGCTTGGCCAAGACTGTCTCCAGTGCACCTGCATCCCATGCAATGAGGAGAAATGTTGTCACCATTACAGTGGCATGAAGAGCTTTAATCAAATCCTCCTATGCCATTAGGAGGCTGCATTTAGAACTGCAAACACCCCTCAGTTGTGTAAGTATATTGACACATAACCTGCCTATGATGTGACATTAATTAGCCAGCCAACGCAGTAATTCAGTACGCTTTCATATATCTTTATTTCTACTGTATAGCTACAGCAGAGATAGCAGAAAACCATGAGGTGTATGAGATGAGACTAACTCACCTCAGAGAGGCATGGGCTAAGTACGCATCTGCTCTGAATGCAAGGCACAGAAGTATTCTCAGTCCATCTCTGTATATCATTTTGGGCAAGCACACCTTAACTTTTATATCAAGCCTACAAGCTTGCTCAAATAACTCATGGTTATTGCATAGGTTCATAGGATCATAGGTTGGTACTAGGCTATCAGCCCTAGGGCCTATACAAGCATAGCCATAACAATTCCCTGGCTATTTCTTCCCACACTATTTACTTCCCTGGACCCCTGTCTAGCAGGGCAACTGACGTGATCCCCAGGGTGAATTTCCTTTCTCCCATCCAATCATCAAGGTTCCTTTTGAAGAGGGCCAAGGAGGTGCTCTGCTTGACATGTATGGGCAGTCTACTCCAGAGTCTGGGGAGTCTGTGGGTCAGGAACCTATCCCTGCAGCATGTTTTGTTTATTCTGATGACAAGGTTTAGATACCTGGTGCGTGTGGCTCTGAGGGATTGGGATTTCTTTAAGTGTAGCATGTCCAACAGCTCTGAGTTTGACATGGCCTTGTATGTTAAGCAGAGATCACCTCTGAGTAGACGATATGCGACAGAGTATAGTTTTCTAAGGTGGTCAGCGTAGGGCATTTGCTTTAGGCCTGTGATTTCTTTTAGTGAGGTATTTTTGCAACCTTTCCAGTTGTTGCAGATGTCTTGAGAGGTATATACCAAATGGGGCATTGTATTCTATAATGAGTCTAACGAGGGATGAGTACAGTGGGACAATGATCTCCTTTTTTCTGGATGAAAAGCCCTTAGTAATGAGATGTGCCATATAGAAGGATTTCCTGACTGTTGTGGCGATGTGGTTATCGAAGGTGAAACCACTGTCCACCTGTGTCCCTAAGTCTCTTATCACACTTTCGGTGTTTAGTGTACTGCCACCTATGTGGTAATTCATGGGTATATGTTTTTTCCCAGAGGGGATAACTATACATTTCTTGGCATTGAGCTTGAGCCCATGGCTCTGACACCAAGCATCTGTTTCTGTAAGGCCCTTTTGTAGAGTATCCATATCATTTGGGGATTCAATAATGGCTCCCAGTTTGCAGTCATCTGTGAACTTTGTTAGCCAGAGTCCCTTAGTGTTGGCCTGTACTTCAGAGAAGTAGATGCCAAACAAGAGCGGTCCCAGGAATGAACCCTGAGGTATTCCACTTGTCACTTGTCTGGAGCTGGATTTGGAGTCGGCTACTTTTACAGTGTAGGTTCTGTCAGTAAGCCAGTTGGCAACCCATCGAGTGATGTAGGGATTAATTCCCAGCTTAGTAAGTCTATCTATGATTCCAGAGTGGGGGATGGTGTCAAAGACCTTGGCGAGGTCCAGATAGGCTGCGTGGACCGCCTTACCCTCGTCCACTGCTCTGGAGACTGATTTGAAGAAGTCAATCAGGTTCAGGAGACAAGATCGGCCCTTTACAAACCCAAACTGGGTGGGGTCCAGTGTTTAAAGGTTGCCAATGTCTTTGTTTATAAGGTCCATGATAATACGTTCCATGGCCTTGCAGATCAGGCTCATCAGACTGATGGGGTGGTAGTTCCCAGGATCCCCCCTTGTGGAGTGGGATAACTGTAGCTGTGCACCACTCAGTGGGCACAAAGCCTGAGGTGAGGCTATGATTAAACATAACACTTAGGTGAGGTTCCAGTTCATTTTGTAGTTCATGTAGTACACAACCCGGGATGTCATCTGGTCCCATGGATGCTGTATTCTTAGCTTTGGAGCGTGTGCTTTTTACATGTGTGTCCATTATTACTGGAATTTGGCAATCTTCCGGTATTGAGATGGGCCATTTAGGGGGTGTGAGGGGGGGGGGTGAAGTTGGCACTGAATTGATCTGCCACGATATTGGCAATATACTTGGAATCAGTATATTTAATGCCATTCTGTTGTAGGTCAGAGAAGATCTGAGCATTGCCATTTAGGTTCTTGACATAACTATAGAATGCCTTGTGGTTGTCTTTGGAATCTTTGGCAATTTTATTTTCGTAACTAGCTTTTGAAGATTTTATGAGGGATCTCAGCTTCTTACTGAGGCTGGTAAGGGAGTTTTTTGCATCCTGGGATTTTCCTCTTTTCTGCAACAGTTTCTTCCTTTTGTTGTAAAGTTTGTTCATGGCAGGGGACCACCAGATTGGCTTCCTTTTTTTGGAGGAGAGCATCTTGGTTCTGTTTGGGATGGCACGATTCATGGATGAGTGGATGTGCTCGTACAGTGCCTTAGTGTAAGATTCAGCAGTCAGACTTTCAGTTCCCATCTGCATGGGTGTCATGCAGTTTGTCACTTCTGACTTGAGTAGCATGAAGTTGGCTTTGGAGAACTTTTTTATGCAGGTTTCCTTACTGGGGAGTGGGGGTGAGATGTGGATGTTAAGGGTGATTAGCTTATGGTCAGACCTGACCAATGAGGGGGGTGACCATAGGTGTGGAACATCGATTTCCCATGCTGGTAATGACCAGGTCTAGGATATTGGAGCCCCTGGTGAGACTATGGATTAGTTGATCCAGAGCGTTGGAATTTATGAATTCCAAGAACCGTTGGGCATAGGTATTGGTACACGAGTAGTTTTCCCAGTTAATGACAGGGTAGTTGAAATCACTCAGTATTAGGGTGTTTGGATGTATCTTAATATTTTCCAGTATGTTTAGAAAGCTGTAGAGAGAATTTTGGAGCATGATGGGGGATCTGTAGCAAGCTACAATTTGGATTTCAGTCTTACCTAGTGTTAGTTGCACCTGGAGAATTTCAGACTCATTGTGTTGGGCAACTAGCCTGGTGGTATGAATATCCTGGTTTACCTTTATATCGTCGATCCTGATATGGGCGACATGACTTCCACAAATGCCGAAATGAGAACATCTCCAACGTTGAATTCTGAATAAGCAAACGACAAAACCTCACCCCTTTTTGACCCATGGTAGCAATGGTGTGGAGGTGTGGCGCAGCCAGAAATGTCAAATGAAGAATGTTTTTCGATATTTAACATTTTTTGCAGTTTCGGTTCGCGTAAACTGAGTCGATTAAGTGGCCGGTCAACAAAGTGTGATCGATGATATAAAGGTAAACCAAATATCCCTGGTGAATATGGACACTACTCCACTTTTAGTGTTTCGGTCCTGGTTTGGTGGCCAAAAACTGTGGTAAGAGTTGTAGCCTGGTATTGCAGGGGTGCTCTCTGGATCCTTGAACCAAGTCTCAGTTACTGCACAGATATCGATGTTCTCCATTTTTAGGAGTGCCTCGAGAGAGTGCATTTTGAGGTTTAGACTTCTAGCATTGAGTAGCATTACCTTCAGAATTTGCATGCTTGTACCTGTTACAGTGGTGGTTTTGTCCTTTGAACTTTGCCTAAAAAAGGCACTATAAGGGTGGCAAGAGCCTTAGCCAGTAACCTGAATCCCAGGGGCGACAGGTGCAGACCATCTCTGACAAAGCATTGTGGTCTGTTGGTCATGTCATCCCAGGCAGTCAGACACTGGGTCCCCTATAAATGACACCAGAAGCTTAGCCAATTGTTGAAGTCAATCATTTTGTCCTTATATTGTGGTATCATTCTGGGCAAAGGCAGGATGCTACTCAGGGCTAGGGGTCATACCTGCCTGGGCCACATGATCCGAGAGCTGTTCCATGTCTCTTTTCATGTAGTCCAGGGAGGTACGTCTCAAGTCATTCACTCCAACATGGACAATGACAGAGTCATATTTGTACTTGTTGTGGAGTGACTTGAGGGCATGCGTTATGTGGTGGATCCTGGCAACCGACAGGCAGCTGACTGTAATTTTCTCCTTGCTCAGGCTGGTGACTGGGACATCAGTCTCATTAGGTAATGAGTACATCACCTTAATTGTGTGTGGGTTAAACACCCAGAAACAGATATAAGAGTTTTACTGGCAAGGATCTATAAGATAATTTAACTTCAATACTGCATGACATTAATAATTCAATTTTTACAAATGCAGCTATTAATTATGAAAGCATACATGATTATATTTGTAATATCATAAGATTGTGATCGATTGATTTTTATGTCACATTAATGCCTTCCCATCATATCTGGATGTGGCCAAGGTGTGCTTGTGTGTTTCTCATATTGTTTTATGGATTGAAATAATTAAGTAATGTGACATGCCATTGACCACATTCATTTTTTTTGCCCCCCGTCTCTCTCTTTTTTTTTAATACGTTGCTGCTGAAAACAAAATGACCATGAGCAGATGGAGCTACACTGATCACTGCAAATGTAGTTTGGACCACCACAGGTAGCACAGACACTGAGCACATCTGGGTCACCACCTGTCAGTATTACCTCCACACTTCCTGCCCTACCCACTCCACCTTTGTGAGGTAGCCTTGTCCTCGCTGCTGGTACAGTGGTAACCTCCAGGAGCAGTAGTAGTGGTAGTGGCAATTTCGTCACCCATCAGAAACTGACAGGGCTGGTGGAGGGCATTATGGAGATGGGCCATAGTGCTTGAATCTGCGGGGTTGAAATAATCCTGCTTCTTATTGCCAAAATGATGCCACTTCTGACACTGACCTAGGTAGCTGATACAGGAGACAGTGATGACAGTTCTGAGGATGAGGACTAGATTCTTACTGTTCTCAAGCTGGACATGGTGCACCCCTGAGGTCCCCCTACCTATCCCCAATCATGGTCTTCCCAAACCTGTTGTATCCATCATCGTCCCTGTCTGCCTAGTATAGGTTCATAGGTTCATAGGTAGGTACTAGGATATGTTTGCACCTGCTGTCTAACCTATCCTACCTTCCTGATCCTCTCATTCCTGAGCATTTCCTCAACATTGCTTTTTCTCAAAAAAAAAAAAAAAAGAAAAAGAAAAAAGAATATGGGCACTTGTCCCACCAAAAAAAAAAAAATTACACCCCATACATAGCTCTCCGTCTTCCCTATGTGTCATTTTGACACACATAATTTGATCCATTTGGCTAGACAACATTATTGTCACCCATCCCTGGTGTGATGACTCTCCAAAATCATGAGATTGTGTGAACAAAACTACTTTTATGTTGTGAAGAAGTGGACAGTTATGGTGCTCTCCCACAACCCTCCTGCAAATTCCTGTATTCTTCCCCTTTATCCAATCCACTGCCGAAAATAGAATCACACACAACATACATGGTCAGAAATGGCCCACTGAAAAGCCTTCACTTTTTGGCCTCTGCTTTTTGTTCACATTGGCATCTCTCACCAATGCTGAGCAATGGTGAATGACATTTAACTCCCTAAAAGGTGAAGATTTTAATTTCAGCCACAGTAGTCTGGTTACTTTCATGCAAAAGTGCTTAAATCCACTGCACTATGGAATGCAAAGGGCAAACTAAAGGCACTACTCTGTAACAATTCTAAGGCTGCTGGATTTAATGAACTGGAAGTTATTATGTGGCATATTGAGGTAATTTTACTGTCTGTTGACTGATGTTTTTGCATAGTATCATGGGTTTGATTACAGCTGTAGGTCAAATTATTACTTCATGATATTTTATATTCCTGTCATATGGCTAACTACAAATTTCTGTATTTATTTCTATTTACATTTCATTAGCATACAATTTGAATACTGAAGCAAGAAAACATTTGCAAAAGCATTCCTTCTCCAGCAGGGGACTTAGTAAATCCCCTTTATCCTGCTTAGGTGTTACTGCTGGTTACACTCTCCTACTTCTTTGTGCTCCTTATAACAAGCACTTTATTGTGCAGAGCATGAAAGAGTAATAATTAGGAAATAAGTAACACACCATACAGATGGTCCTACATGTCTCACAAAAATACTGTTAATATTTCTGTCCATTTCACTTTCTCTCTCTGTTTACCACTTTTGTTTCAGTAAGTTGTCATTGTCCTTCAACTGTCTGATTTTAAGGATGTGAAGAATTCCTTTGTGGTGAGATGAAGTAATATTCAGATCTGTAGAGATTTTTGCATACTTTCAAGGATTCTAGCCCAGGCATTGTCTAAGTGTTTCTGACTTTTTAGTACACTATTTTCTGTGTAACTGTTGCCTACATATTGTTATGAGCCAACATTATCCTTCTGTCAGAATCTACTTGGTCCATGCCTCCCTCATCCACTGCAACTGAGTTTAAATGGAAGTACACAGCTTATGGCAAAACCTTGTGGATGTTTGCCTTCACTTGCATTACTCTGGTGTCCTTTGCACTACTGGACTTCGTTATGTATAGCCAGGATAATCTTCTGTTGAACAACGTAAAGAGGTGAATGTACAGCTTATAGTTGTCATGCAGTTAATTAACAGCAATACATACATGATCCTTTTCTTCAATCTATTATATTGGAACTGTATGAAGTAGGAGTTCCCGTGTGGTTTGGTTAGATAAGACTCAGATCTGTAAACTTTTCTTGGAATGCTATCAAGGTTCGAATCCAATGAATGCCAAAGTGTTTTTGAATGCTTGTTTTATTTCCTGTGAGTCTAACTGCTGGTTACACATTTTCTTAACACATCAGTATCCTGTTGTTGTATTGATATGATTGCTCCCTACTGTGAAGACTGTCTTGTACAGATCTTTCCTGAATAATTATGATGATAAAGCAAACAGCAACATAACATAGATATGTGCAGAAATGAACCATAAACTAACTTCTTAATGCGTCTGTATGGGTATTCCTGTCACCAACTGTCCACCTCTTTCCACCCCTCCTGTGTCATCAAATAAGCCTCCTTGATTCAAAACTGTTTCCATAAGCCATGTTTCCACCAGCAATAACATGCTCAGTCCCTTATGCGTATCATAATACACCTGTAGCTGTAATATATATATATATGTATATATATATATATATATATATATATATATATATATATATATATATATATATATGTGTATATATATATATATATATATATATATATATGTATATATCTGTTCTGTATTTCATCATATTCAGACATGGTTGTATGTGAATGCTGCTTATTTGTTAGAAAGTCAGCACAGAGCACCATACACTACTGCTAATTCCCATTCTAAGTTTAACACCTCAAGATATGATTATGCTTGCATAATGCTTTGCTATCAGCAGTGCAAATTGGCTTGCCAATATTGCACTTCAGGGAGAGAGTTAAAAAATATTTACAACAAATAACTGTTTGTATAGGTTGTACAATGTCTGTATGTCTTTAATGAATTTTGAAAACAATCTGGACTTCAGACTGATGTTGACTCAATTAAGCCAGTATGTTAATGTATGTCTGCACTTCAACAGTTACACTTGTAGCTGTTTTACAATGTTTGGAAACATATTCACACATATTCTGTTGCTGTTATTCTGAAGTACACTGTCATATTTAGGAAGTGTCTGTTTGTATTGTCAATACAAAGACAGTAAATATTTATTATTTCTGTGCAATCATCCTGGAATGAACTGGCAGCAATGCTTGATTGATAAACCACTGATCTACAATTGTGATTGTCATCGATATTCCATACTGTGAAACAGGTACATGAAAGACAGTATATAAATCTTAGCAGAGAAATGTATCATTTCATGGGACAAGCACAGTACTGTTGTGTTGGCCTGTCTGCATACATACATTTGTCCCAAAACCTGTGAAACACAGTAACAGATGTTCCAAATAGTGAAGTTTTACTTAGTGCAAATGTGCATTTTCACATTGTTAAAGTTAAACATCCCCTGTTGTGCTTGCAATTCTTACTGTGTTCTCCAGACTGGGTAACTAGATTGGTAGGAGGTTCATTTCTCACTGTTGGGAACTTGTTGTTGGGGGGGCTTCTTGTGACAGGTAAGTAACGCCTCAGTGTCAAATGTGCTATCTCCATTTTGACTCTGTGAATAAATTTAACTTTGGACACAGTTCCGTCTGCACTTTATCCCACTTTTAACAGAAACATCTTCTCTGCAAGACATGGATCCAGTCATGAAATCAGAGGTGCACTCTCTCCCCTTAAGAGTCAGCAACTAATACTGTGTTCTCTGCATTGTGTAACTAGATAGGTAGGAGGTTCAAATCTCACAGTCGTGAACTTGTGTGTGTGACTGCAATATCAGGTACAGATAGCTTGTTGAACAGATGCAATGTATCAACTTCCACTTATGGAAAAATTTTAACATGGGCAAGTATTCCTCTATTCCATTATCTCACTTTTACCACAAACATCTTCTCTGCAACACACAGCTGAGGTCATCATGTCAAAAGGGCACTCACTTCCTGTTACGAATAACACTTCTCCTGTGGCTGTTGATCTTCTCTGCATCACACAGATGAGGTCATCATGTCAAAAGTACACTCTCTTCCCATTAAGAATAAGACTTCTCCTGTGGCATTTATGACTAATACTGTGTTCTGTAGAATTATGTAAGTAGATAGGTAGGAGTTTCATATCTTGCAGTGGTAAACTTGTCATATGGCTTTAATAACAAGTAGTCATAGTTTCCTGAACAGACATGCTGTAAAAACTTCTGGTCAGGGGATGATTCTAACAGGGAAGAGGATGCCTCATCACCTTGTCCCACTTTCACCAAAACATCTTCTGTGTATCACATTGAGGTCTTCATATCAAAAGTGCACACTGTGCCGTTACAACTCAAACTTCTCCTGTAGTGCTTATGGCTAATTCCGTGTTCTGTAGATTCTGCAATTAGATAAGAAGAGGGTTCAAATCCAACATTGGTTGACTAATATGACGGTCTGTACTGTCATGTACATTTGTGTCTGTGGCAACACCCATTAAGTAAACTTCCACTTAGCAGCAGTATTTTCAATAGCAAAGGACTACCCTATAAATCTGTATTGCCCCCAGGTGATAACCAGTTTTAGAAACACAATGCTTACATCATGTTATCAAAAATTAACTACATCAAACTAGTCATATGAGTTGTCCTGTGGTGTGGGCTGTTGATACTGTGCTCTCTAAAGTGTATAAATACAGAGGGAGGAGTTTAACTCCAGCAATGATTGACTACTGTATGTTTGTCTGTCATGCTATGTAGAGAAGGCTTGTTAATACATGTAGTATGTGTATATGTGTAGTGTTGCTGTGCACTTCAACCATATTCATACATTTTAGAAGACCATCAACATATGAAAGAATGGTGATATCCATTCAAACGTGCACTGTCACAAATGTAAAACATCTTGTGTGGCACGTGCAATTTAAGCAGTGTTATGTACCTTGTGATCTTAGGCAGTCCGCTCATATCCAGCCATCACTCCTTAGACTCACTTGTGTCAGTATGTCTGTGAATGTACAGGCAGGTAGCATTGTTGTTAGCTAGCAATCTGCTGTGTACATGTATGGATGGCAATTCCTGTTATAGCACTTTATTCTTATTTTTCACACAGAAATGCTTTATTGGTTAATGATGATGCCATGGGATGACATTTGGCTTTCCTGTCCAAACATTGTGTATGATTTCCATTCTCACATCACAGTGATGAGTGCATTACGCATCATGTGTGTTTGGGTATACCTAGCAGCAGGCAATGTTGTGTGAGAAATAGACATATAGCAACATTATTTTAAAGAAATTAGTGTCACACATACCCCTTGCAGCAATAACATGATGTCATAGCTTCAGTGACCCAAATATCTCACAATTGTAGCACCACTTGCACTATGGCACATTCCTTCTTCCCAATTTCATTTAGCTTCTTTCATCTCATAGTCAGGTGTTCAAAGCCCACATTGACTGACTAGAAGCAATTTGTGTCCTAATGCTGTTATGCATGAATGGCATCCACCAGTGCCATAATGTGTACAACTACAGTGGGAGAAACCTAATCCATCCCTTTTATCTCATACAAATTATAACACAATCAATCCACATAGGTGGAGTCTAAAAGCTTTGTTAAGACTTCCACTGTGGTGCATATGATTCATGTACATATTGTTAGTTTGTGAACTTACTTAGCTTGCTGTTTGATTCCAGAAAAGGGCAGCATTCTGCAAATATACTGACATTACACAAACAACAGTGTATGAAATTATTATTCTCAGTTTGTACTTTGGAGAAAGAAATATAAAGTCATTTTGTAATTTCCTGCCAGTGAAACAGTTGTTCTGTGAATATCATGGTGTTCCTGCAATATATGCATTCAGTAATGACTTGTACAGCATATCTACACGGACAGAGCGTGTTTCAATTCTGAGACAATGTTGGTGTGCAAAACAACAGGAACATCATTCCTTGGTTGAGAACCATTGATATTGCACTGCTCATAGTCATGTGAACATTAGCATAGCTATCTCATTGTCATCATTGTAACAAAATCATACTGTGCACATTATCCTCAAATCCCCTTTATTACTTCACACATTAATTTCATTTACTTGTGACAACATCCTTTGTTATGTCATGAGGCAGGTACAATCAATACACAGCTCTGTACAGTGTGTAGTATGATAGGCAGGGGTTTGACTCTAGTAACATCTGTCTGTCAGATATCTGTGTCACACAAGAGTGGCTTAGACAAAAAAGGAATTTATGGCACAGTCAGAGGGCAATATTTTTAAGGCCCATTGCTCTTCATTAGGCAAGAATGGAGGAGCACCAGATCAGAGAAAATTCGTTTTGTCCCTCTACTTAGTGTTGAGAGGCACATGATGATGGAGTGGCATTGGGTGCCAGATGAACCAGATGCAACTCAATTACAGATTTGGATACAAGATATCATGGCATATTGCCAGGTCCACAATTTGGGAGACATTTTTGCAAAGCTTGAGCCATTGCTGAAAGTAAACAGCTCATGGAGAATTCATGTGGGATGCACCTGGAGGACTGTGATGAGGTCTGATGAATTATGCAGGTCGTTAGTATTATGAATTGCTGACAGTGGTTAGACATTCAGGATCAGCAGCATTAAGAGATGAGCAGCTGAAGTGGAGAACTGAAGTTCATTATCAAATAGTCCATAGCAGGATGTGATGCACATTGGTGACCATGGAAAAGATAGAATAATTCAGAAAAATTCAAGATGGATAGAATGTATCAGATAAAGGAAAAATGCTGTAGCTACAGTTAAATTATCAGATGATGTATAACTAATTTCAATCTGCCTGCATATAAACTGGCAGAACCAGTTAAATGACAATACTAAGAACACTGGCAGGAGCTGCAGCCAAATATGCAGGCCAATTGATTCAGGTTACAATGGAGCAGAAGATAGTCTTACACAAAAATGAATCAGAAGAAAGAAAACATTCATATGTTGTGGCACACAATAAGGGTGACAGATAGCATAGCTGATAAAATACCTTGTGGATTGTAGGGTTGTTTGAGAGTGAATCAGCCTGATGGAATAATCAGCCTGATGGAATGAATTTTTGAGACAGCCCTGAAAAAAGATGCCCATAACAGTAAGTTACAAAAGAATGTCACCAGGTCAGTCAAACAGCACATAGGATGGGTTATTGTAAGCTTCACTATAGCACCAGCCAGTTGATTATGGTAATGCAAGAGTTAATGGTTTATCTTGTGGTACAGAGGGACAGAGGAGAGAAGGTGATATAGATAATGAAAGAAATGAAACATCTTGAACCACGGCTCACCATGCATGGAGGTTTGTGCACAATTTCACAAGCAGACCTGTTACTGTAGAAGTAACACATGGTATTAAAGAAGAAAAAATGGTGGTGGGGAAA